>NC_035440.2:101148897-101285187 GCF_002127325.2 Helianthus annuus | reverse complement strand
TTACTTCATCTAAATTCCTGCAAGGTGTCATAACAAGATCATCATAGAATAATGAATCCTTAAGTAGTCCCATTTTGAAGGCTTCAACAGCCGTAGCCATATCCAAGTTGGGAATATCCAAGGATTCTTTACTAAATTTAGTTATATAATCCCTTAACGATTCGTTGTGATTTTGAGTTATCCTGTATAAATCGCTAGTTAATTTTTCAAATTTTCTACTACAAGAGAATTGGTTATTGAATAAATTAACTAAATTGGCAAATGAAGTAATAGAGTAAGGGGGAAGACTTAGCAGCCACTTAAGAGCTGATCCAGTTAGAGTGGATCCAAATCCTTTACATAGGCATGCTTCCTTTAACTTTTCTGGGATAGGATTAATTTCCATCCTTTCCCTGTATTGTGCTATATGCTCCTCTGGATCCGTCGTGCCATCATACAGCTTCATGGTAGGGATATGGAACCTTTTGGGCACCTCTGCATCACAAATTGGTGGTGCAAAGCGTGATATCTTGTGGCTTCCATCTGCAATCTCTGGGATAGGCTTGACTACCCCTGGAACACTTGAGATCATGTCCTTTAGTTTCTGTAATTCCCTGGCCATAGCGTGATTGGTACCTGTATCCTGCATGAATCCATGGTTAGTGGTAGGATAATTATTTAAAGTGTTACCTCCCATTGGGTTCAAGTTAGGGAATCCGTATTGCTGGGATTCTGGAATAACGGAGGGACCAGTGGAAGCAATGGTCTGCATTGGAATGAAGTCCCCTTGATGGACATCTAGATTCCCTGCTTGCAAACTTTTTAGGGATCCTGGCATCTGTAAGGATCCTGGTATCTGGGATGATCCTGGAACGAAGGAGGATCCTTGAACCTGGGATGATCCTGGAACAAAGGAGGATCCTTGGCCCTGGAACGATCCTGGAATAAAGTAGGATCCTTGAAACTGCTGTGCCCCCGGATAGGCTCCCGGATTCATGAAGGATCCCATATACTGAGGATAGGATCCTGCTGGCTGAAAATACGAGCCCGATGTCTGAGTCATTGCTGCTGACTTGAGATGTAATCCTCTCGTCTCCCCTGTGATCTGTACGTCTGGGATCCCTGATGGCTGAGAGGTGACCATTGGAGTCTCAAAACTCAAGGATTTTGGCATCAGTGGGGAATGATCCTCTGCCGCTTTCTTTTGTCTTTTGAGATCTCCAATCTCCCTGAGGATCCTGTCATTAGTTTCATCCTGCCGCTGCATACGATCCTTCATCTGCAAAATTAAAGCAAACACATCACTAGTACTGGGAATAGAAGAATTCATAGCAGAAGAAGATGGAGGTTTAGAGAAAGAAGGGGTTGGTCTCTTCTCAGCATTTCTCTGGGATCCTGCCGGTGGAGGAGGTAGAGTGGTTTGTGCTGAGGTGACTGCAGACATCGCCGTGGAAGTGTTCTTCAATGATGAAGCCATGTAACTCTTTGAAATGATTTTGAACAAAAGATTTTCTTTATGAATGAAGCACCAATTGCCCCACGGTGGGCGCCAAACTGTTTTGGTCAAAAATCACACAAGGATAATGTAACCAAACTTTATGTAAACGGGGTATGATGCTTGGTTAGCTATGAAAGTAAAGGATCACTTCCGTGATAAAGATACAAAGACACAGTGATTTATACGAGGAAAAAGCCCTTGATCAATGTATGATCTCCGGCATAAAAAACCTCGGGTGATGGCAACTACCGATCACCAACTTCAATATAATAAAAATGTAGTTACAACTTCGGATGATAATGAGCTGAGTACAAGGATCACTGAGTGTCTAAGTGTTGAGAGTTGTGTCGTATGTTGTGTGTGTTCTTCCGAATGAGGAAGATGGGTATTTATACATGTGTAGGTAACTTATTTTAGGTAGATAGACCACTAATCAGCTCATTACCCCTTTAGAAATAAAGATAATCTAGCCTAAATTGCTGCCCTTAGATCAAGCCATGTTTCCATATCCGGCACAACGTTCATCTTCAATTCAGCTCTTGCCATATTTGTAAAAGCGCGTCCCTGGATCATGATATGTAGGGCATATCCTGCTAGATATTCCTGCAAAATAATATTGTAGTAATCGAAAATGACCGTTAGTACTAGGATCACCTCAATGTCCCGTGATCCTGATCCTGAGGTCCGGCTGAGGATCACTGCCTGCCAAAGAAATAAGGATCACTGGTTAGGATCACGTATAAGGATCATTCATAGTAAAAATCCAGCCCTAACAACTATTATTGTCAAAACTAATTTTCCAATTAAGAATGTCCTCAGGAAACCGGATATGTCAGGGAGAATGGCTAAGTGGGCAGTGAAGCTTAGTGCCCATGATATAAGATACGAACCAAGAACAGCCATTAAATCTCAAGCACTAGCTGACTTTGTGGCTGATTTCAGTAGTGATCTACAAAAGGAAGCAGAATTGGAGGTCCAGCAGCTGGATGAGACCAAGGATCCTTGGATCCTACACACTGACGGATCCTCAAACATCAAAGGCACAGGGCTAGGGATCCTCCTAAAATCGCCACAGGGGGACATAATACCCCACTCCATAGCCTGTGAGTTCCAAGCAACTAACAATGAGGCTGAGTATGAAGCCCTAATTGCTGGCTTACAAATCGCTAAGGATATGGGGGTAAAGTATCTTAACGTATATGTAGATTCATTATTGATCACTAATCACTTTAACGGATCCTATGCTGTTAAAGGTGAAAAACTAACCAAATATTTAGAGATAGTCAAAGAATTGGCACTCTCTTTTGTTTCTTTTAGCTTAACACAGGTACCAAGGGAGGATAACACGGAAGCTGATGCATTGGCCAACCTAGGATCATCCTTAAAAATTCCAGAAGATATAAGTATCCCTATCATCCATATCCTGGCTCCTGCTATCTAAAATCAAGTAGCCATGGAAATAGAAGAGGATACTGCAATAATCCCTAGTGAAGAAGCTCGATCTTATTCAGGATCATGGATCTCACCGATCATGAGATACTTGCAACATGGGGAGATTCCAACAGGAGAAAATCCTAGAGCTTTCAGGATTAAGGTATCTCAATTTGCAGTCTTAAATAATGTACTATATAAACGATCCCTTGCAGGACCATATTTAAGATGTATTGAAGATCCTGAAATAGAAGAAGTATTGAGAGACTTCCACGAAGGAGATTGTGGAAACCACACTGGGGGCAGGGCATTATTCTCAAGGATCCTTAGAACAGGATACTACTGGCCAACCATGAAAAGGGATGCTGTAGAATATACTAAAAAGTGTGATCCTTGCCAAAGACATAGCAATATCCTTCATCAACCAGCTGAATTCTTACACCCAATACCATCCTCTTGGCCATTCATGAGATGGGGAATGGATATAGTTGGCAAGCTTCCTAAAGCACCTGGTGGAAAAGTATTTATGCTCGCCATGACTGACTATTTCTCCAAGTGGATAGAAGCTGAAGCCTTTGCTCAAGTCAGAGAGAAGGAAGTTATATCCTTTATCAAAAGAAACATTATAACCAGATTTGGCATTCCCTCTGAAATTGTATGTGATAATGGTTCTCAATTCATTGGAAGGAGAACCACTAACTTTTGTGACAGTTGGGGAATCAAGATGATCACATCAACACCAGTTCACCCACAAGCCAATGGTCAAGCAGAATCATCCAACAAGATCATCATCAACAATCTGAAGAAGAAGCTAGGATCCAAGAAAGGGAAATGGGCAGAAGAATTACCTTATGTGCTATGGGCTGATAGGACAACTCCCAAAAATGCCACCGGTCAGACACCCTTCTCTTTAGTATTTGGGGCAGAAGCAGTGATCCCAACAGAGATGGTGATCCCAACTGCTAGAACAAGTGCTCGTGATCCTGAAGAAAATGCTACGATCCTAGCTCAGGATTTGGATACTATTGAGGAAAACAGGGATCTAGCTAGGATAAGGATGGCAAGCTACCAACAAAGGATGGCTGGTGCCTACAACAAGAATGTCAGGATAAGGAAGTTCCAAGTCGGAGATATACCATCAATCCTGCTGACGGGAAGCTAGCACCAAAATGGGAAGGTCCCTACTTGATTGAAGCTGAAGCAGGAAAGGGGGCATACAGGTTGCTAACCATGGAAGGAAACTTGTTACCAAGAGCCTGGAATGCTGTTCACTTAAAGAAATATTTCATGTGAACATGATCCTTCCTGCATGTGATCCTTACATTGAAGTATCCTTGAAGGATCCTGGAGATATCGGTGATCCTTACTCAGGTAATATGCTTATCCTAAAACTATTGCATTTTCTTATTTTTTAAGGATAAGGATCATGTATCCTTCATCCCCTACTCACAAACCATTTGAGTTATGATAAGTTCAGGTATCTTCAGCATATCATCAAAGATCTTCAAAAGCACCACAGATCCTTGGGTCCAACCCCAGTTATCCTTGGGATTATCCCCAGTCTCCGCCAGCAGCGCACGATGATCCTGATATAGTTCACGTCCTTGGGATCAGTACCCACTTTCGGGGCTGGCGACCTCATCGTACTGGCTATACCCAGGATCCTACGTATAATGGTGGACGCACCATACATCCGTTCCTAAGGTTTCTAACGTTCTCACGTTAGCTAAGGTTTTGACATTTTCATGTCACTAAGTTTGGATAGTTGCCAGAAAGGGCCATACTCCAGTTTACATACGATCCTTTGGGCTTGTCCCCAGTTATCCTATGGGCTTGTCCCCAGTGATCCTCCGGGATCATCCTCAGTTGTCCTATGGGCTTGTCCCCAGTGATCCTCCGGGATCATCCCCAGTTATCCTATGGGCTGTCCCCAGTGATCCTCCGGGATCATCCTCAGTTGTCCTATGGGCTTGTCCCCAGTGATCCTCCGGGATCATCCCCAGTTATCCTATGGGCTTGTCCCCAGTGATCCTCCGGGATCATCCCCAGTTATCCTTTGGGCTCGTCCCCAGTGATCCTCTGGGATCATTCTCAGTTATCCTTTGGGCTTGTCCCCAGTTACTAACTTATCCTTTATATTGGCTTAGTCCCAAGTTGTATTCCATTTTTTCAGGTTTTCGAAGTTAAACGATTAAGGATCCTTGATCCTTATTATCCATTAAAGTTTTACCTATGGTTGTACCGATTAAAGGTTAGGATCCTAACGTGGATCTTCAGGTATGATCCTTAACTATTTTCAATTTCATTATTCATTATCCTAACCAACCCTTATACTTTGACAACCAAACCTATGATCCTTGAACCAAAATACTTTGAATAATTTCAATTTGAGGATATTTGATCTAGGATCATATCCTAAGTTTATCAAACACTTCTTCAACTCTCGTTATTTTAACAAATATAGCAATTAAGAAATAAGAGGATTATTGAAGGATAACAACACAAGATAAGCCAGAAAAGTTAAGTTATATTATTTAACAAAAGGATCATTAACCCTTTCAAAAAGTTGTCAAAATTGCCAACCCACATTTCTACCAGCAAAACGTGGCCCGTCCACATGGGTTGGCAAAGGGTGTCCATTGTCTATGCGGTCTTAGCATTTTTGCAGGAGAGAAAAAGCGGCAGGATCACAAAGGCTTCATCCCCCAAACAGAGGATCCCTCCACCTTTTGTAATCCTACCTATTGTCTAAAAGGATCCAGGACCCTTAACCCTAAGAAACTATTGTTTAAGTTACGGACCATAAATTGTTCCAAACACCACTACCACAAAAAACCACTACCAATCCTAAAAAATTGGGCTCCGGCCTAGTCTCGAAATATCCATCATCGCCCAATCATGCAGCTTACTTCTTCGCTGCTCCATCACCAGCTCCTCCACCCTGATCCTTATCAACATCACCTCCCTCCAGCATTGGGATATCCTCAGCATCATCGTCATCTTCCAACTCTGCTAGCCTTGCCTTCCAGCCTTCAACATCCCATGTGCTCCTGTCAAAGGAAGGATCTTGAGCCTCCGCAGCCATCTGCAGTTGTATCTTGTACATGGTTACCGCGGCAGAGACCTTAGCGTCTTGGGTAATGTCATGCTTCTCATAATCAAACTTGATCAACGCCTTAACAGCCTCATCTTTGACTGCCCGGATCTCCTTCTCAAGATCGGCAATCTTAAGATCCTTCAGCCCACACGTCTGTTGAAGGTCAACAATTTGACGATCCTGATCCTCAACCTGATTGACGTAAGTCTCCATTTCGGAGAATTTCTAAAGAAGACAACAGGAAAGCAACATCAGACACATGTGATCCTCGGACTTGTCGAAGACAATTAACAGGGGCAGTGATCCTAACCTCATCAAAATAGTCAAGGAATTGCTGACGGAGAAGAGGAAATCCTTGAAGATCATCTGAAGCCTTCCTCTTTTTTCCCTTGCCCCGAATGGACGCTTTAGGGGCTGAGACTGAAGGGCTGGCAGCAGGAGCCTTCTTCTTCGAGGACGTGACATTGGCAAGATCACTGATCCCAAACTTGGAGGCAGATTTAACAGACCTGGCAGACTTTCCGGCACCTACACAATTCAAAAACAAGATAAGTTCCTTTGTTAAATTAAATACTTTCACATAAAACTTATTTTCTATGAGGATACTTACTTGACATTGTGGCAGATGCAGAGGATATCTCTTGAGAATCTTGGATAATGATTTGGAAGCTTCTGACTTCAGGATTAAGCTTCTTGAAGGCTAACACTCTTTCTTTGGCAGCAGGGGTCAACTTTAAATGAGCAACAGAGATAGCTGCAAAAAAGAAAAGACATCAGTGATCCTCACCATATGAGACAGAACTGATAGTGATCCTTCGAGGATCCTCTATCCTACCATGAGTGGCCCATTCCTTGGGCAGATCCTTCCCATCCGGGATGGAATCCCTCTTAACAAAGAAAAATCGACGTTTCCAGTTGGTATCATTCTTGGTCACTTTGAAAATAGGGTGATCCTCCCCAGCTTTCCGTTTCAGCAGATACCGATGGGAACCAAACGTAGTAAGATCATAGAGCTCGGCCAGCTCTGCCAACCCCAGATCAATCCCTTCTTGCTCGATGATCCTCTCGAAGGTATATAGAACCCTCCAGATCATCGGCATAGCTTGGATATATGAGATGCCGGTAAGAGAAAAGAAAGATTGGGTGAACATCGGAAAAGGATATGAATACCCAATGAGGAAGGGAGTAGCAGGAAAAGCCACCCAGACATCTGAGACAAGATCGCTTAAAGCAGTAGGATCAAAAGGTTTGAAAACAACATTCGCTGGGAAACAATGGCGAATCTTGTCTATGTGGACATCAGTAAAGCAACATCTCTCCACGGGAGAATCCTTGATAATTCCCTGGCTCTTTAAGGGACTCTCCTTCTTGGGACTCTTGTGCGGAGAATTACGGAGCAGCATATTTGAACAAAAACAGAGTAAAAGCACGAAAGAACAGAGCAAAGAAGAGAAAGAAGAAGATGATACCTGATCAAGAGTCTTCAATGACGGTTATAAAGGGAGATACTTCGAATTTAAATACAAAATGATCCTAACCCTATCTCCTATTTATAATGATGATTTGCAGGGATCGTCACATCAATGACGTAAATATCATAACGGCTAGTCCATATACAACGGCTAGTAAATCGGAATCGTCCGTTAGAGATAAGCTCAAAACAAAATATAACTCATCTATTTACATTTAACTCCTTATATTTTGGGGGCAATTGTTGGGGCTGGATTTTACTATAAATGATCCTTATACGTGATCCTGACCAGTGATCCTTGTTTCTTTGGCAGATAGTGATCCTCAGCCAGACTTCAGGATCAGGATCATGGGACGATATGGTGATCCTTACACTAACGGTCACTTCAACTTGTTACAAAATTGTTTTGCAGGAACACCTAGCAGGATATGCCCTACACATCATGATCCAGGGACGCGTTTTCACAGATATGGGAAGAGCTAAATTGGAGATAGACGTTGTACCGGATATGGAAACTTAGCTTGATTAATGGGCAGCAATTTAGGCTAGATTATCTTTATTTCTAAAGGGGTAATGAGCTGATTAGTGGTCTATCTACCTAAAATAAGTTACCTACACATGTATAAATACCCATCTTCCTCATTCGGAAGAACACACAACATATGACACAACTCTCAAACACTTAGACACTCAGTGATCCTTGTACTCAGCTCATTACTATCCGAAGTTGTAACTACATTTTTATTATATTGAAGTTGGTGATCGGTAGTTGCCATCACCCGAGGTTTTTTATGCCGGAGATCATACATTGATCAAGGGCTTTTTCCTCGTATAAATCATTGTGTCTTTGTATCTTTATCACAGAAGTGATCCTTTACTTTCATAGCTAACCAAGCATCATACCCCGTTTACATAAAGTTTGGTTACATTATCCTCGTGTGATTTTTGACCAAAACAGATGCAGTGCTCAGAAAACAAAAAACTCACACTTCCCAGTGTAAGTGTAATGTCTGAAAAAAATTGTGAGATGAAAATTTAACAAAAAATAGGTAAAGTTGTGGACTACATGGGCAGATATTTTTTAGACAATTTGTGACTAAATCCTTGACAGTTTGTTGTTGTTAAATATGGTCATTTGTGTTTTTTTAATCAACCCTTTTACAACAGAACTTATCTTGAACCAAACCCGTTTTCAACCAAACCTTTATTGACCCGAATGAAATTGAACCAATTATTAGTTAGCCTATTATGATCCGAACCGATTTTGACCCGATACCCTACCAGCCAACATCAAAAGAATTATCATAGAGAAAAATAAATAATGGTTCCATAAGGATGTGGTTCAGATGACATTTCAATTCCTGAGATTGTTCATACACCTGCAGATATATACATATACACCATATATATTTACTAAAAGAAAACATTAAAAGAACTAAGAGAATAAAAGTTACCTTGAATGTTTAACACAAACTTAGAAAACCCATAAGGCTATGGGGTATACTTTCACGCCCTTTAACTACACGTAGGCACCACATCACCTACTTGACCCTTTTTCACTTCACCGCACACCAAGGAAATGGTTTAACCCCATTAACGCCCGTTAAAATTAATTGAAATACATACGTATATAGCATGTTGTTGTTGTGTGTGTGTGTAAATTTTGCAATGCTTGATTCCCTCACTCTCTCTCCTAGTTAACTTCTTAACATGTTAAGCTTTTAATGCCACTTAACACCCTTCAGGAGCGATTTAACATGTGTTAACGGATGCCAACTAGGATTAACACGTACTGGTGTTAGAGTATACCAGGTGGCCTAAGCACCTGCAATAGAACAAATTAAGTGTCCATTAATCTTCATTTATTTTTTGCTATCTCGCATTTAAAACACAAAAATCTGGAATTTGAAACTCCAGGTGCTAACTAAAACTGGTATCTCGCATTTAAAACACAATGATCCGGACTTTGAAGCTAACACATTCTGCCTCTGCGGCTTTTGTTAATATATATTTATTGATTATATAAAGATTATATTAGGCTACCACACGTCTAATTTAAAAAGTTAAAACCACCAGCTACACCCTCATCCTACATCACAGATCTGTATCATAGTACAACAATACATGAAACCTGAGGGTTCTAATCTACCAAACCAAAAAAAAGATACAAAGCACATCTAATCTAAAGCTATCTTTTTTTAAGAAAACCCCAAAGCTAAATTCCTTTCCAAACCAATTTGAAAAAAAAAAAAGACAAAACCAACAGTAAAACCTAAAATCAAATTCAAATACAAACACTAATTCTTTAATATGCACACCATTTTATAAGGTTAACACTTAACAACATTAACTTTTGAAATCAAGATTTTAACAAAAACTTCACAAACATCTATATTTAAGTGGTTCAGGAGGTGCCCAACCTAAATCAATTATTATCCTTTCTACCTCCTATATAACTGTTGTAAGAAATTAGAAATTAGAATAACTGATGAATGTATCCAATTTGACCCGTTACTAATTAGTAATTACCAGCAAATTGAGACTTGAGCAACCTGTTAATAACAAAATGCAAATTGACCTGAATCATATGCCACAAAATGTAAATTTACCTCAATCATATGCCACACACACCGCCAAGCTGCCCGAGAAAATACAGGAGCCATAATTTCTACAAATCTGAATAAAAGTAGAAAACTAATTATTAAACTGAAGTGACGTAGATAAATGTAATACACAATGTCAAAGTGAGATAGAGAGAGAGAGAGAGAGAGAGAGAGAGTACACTGCATAGGGAGGCAAATGAGGATCACTGCACCATCGTGGTTTTTCTTCATGAACCCTATGGACCAATAAAAGCATATAGGACTTAAAAAGAAGCTATTTCAAGAAACATTATATGAATATAAATTACTAAACAATGATAACATACTTGTGAACTTCTTTATCACCTCTCCACTTTGTCATTTGCCAAGTTAGTCCATTATTCGGTTCAAGACCGGGCTGAGAAATCTCTAACCCATGTTTCTTAACCAACTGGATATACCTGGAATACAACGCACAAGAAATTAATTTTACAAATATACACATCAACAATTTTGAATTAAATGAATAATTCATGAGCGGAGAGATATACTTGTCCGCATTGAAGTGTTCAAACCCAAGATCTTCATCCCAAATGAAAGTATAATCATATGTTGTTACAATATCTGGATGCAAAAACCTCTTTGCATACCACCTATTTTAAGAAGTAAAATAACAATAAACATAAATAGGAATGACAATGTGATGAACATGTTAAAGGACCTCCAACGTTATATTTTTGTCTAGGAGTTTTAACAGATTAAAATTCACATAGGAGCGTACCAAATGGGAGCGTATGGAGATGATAAATAAAGGAAATAATTCGGCCACCTGCAGTATCAAGAACCATGTAAATTTATTTTAGCAAGCACTCGCTCTATGTAGCCTAAATTATTAACAATAGAATCAATAACAATTAGTGAAAGAAAAACCTGTAGCCTAAATCAGGTTTTTTTCTACAAACGAATCAACAACAAAAGGCGAAAAATATGAAAACACTCAAAATTCTTGGTTTACATCAGCAATTTTTAAAGAGATGGTAAATGGGTAGTTTGTGAACGATATTGAATAATTTAACATACATAACAAAGGCGATAACTGAATAGAGGATTCTGATTCAAAACTAACAAAATCATCACCAGATGACGATATAAAGAGGCAACGATCCATGGATAAAAGAAAAAAAATGGACTAAAACATATCAGTTATTCACAAGAAATGAACTGAAAAAATTAAAAAGTTTAACATATGTGACCAAGAACGTGATCCAACATCATCAAACACTATTCAAGATTTCAGGCACAATTCGAGATCTCAAACATTAGAAAGATCAACATATATGAAAAACATCAAACATTCATTGGGATTTCAGATGTCGTCTGTAAAGATTGATTTTGTGAATGTTCAGATGCTTAAAAACATTGAAAGATCAACATAAACCATGATAAATCATGATTAAAGATACATTAAACATGAATCATCAAAGAAAGTTAGGTCTAGAGGATTAAAGATAGAGAATAAAACACACCTGTTGCGTACTTGCTTGGAACTGCTATCTAGGGTTTTTGAGATTGAAAAGGAAGAAAGTTGTAAGTGATGATGAGCAACGATTATCCACCAAGTTAGGTTTAGAGGATTAAAGATAGATGAATACATGATGGATCTGATGTAGGAGATGAAGTTGTCGGTTAGGGTTTAGAGAGAATAGGTGAAAAAGTGATGGTTGTGGCTTTTTATATAGATCCGAATGAACGGGAGTAGGATGATCCGAACTCAAAACGGATCCCGCGTCCAAGAAGAAATACAACATTTAGAATAGCTTCCCTCCTAAACTCACAATCCACCTCCACCAAAACTTGCCACATCATTAAAAATGGCCAAAATCAAATGCCACATGGCCCAAATCTGTAACACCCCAGTTTTCGTATGTCGTAATATAATAAACTAATAGTGATGATTTAATGACAAAGAAATGGTAAATATAGATTATTACCATTATGAAAGTCTTATAAATAATGGTAAGTTAAAAACCCTTTGTATGTGATTAAAGTTAACTAAAGAAAAGTAACAAAGTTAGTGTGAAAAATCACTAATATGAACATACCATAACAGTTAGGGGCTAAATGTGTAAATGTAGAATAAAATTAGATAAAAAAAAAGAAAGCCAGTTTGGTCTGGCAGTGTGTTCAATCGAGAGAGAGGAGGGAGCCAAGGGAGTCAAAACCCTAACATCACAAATCTCTCAAATTGAAAGGGAAAAATTAAAGGTTTATCAATGCATGAGTTAGGAATGTTCATCCCTAAGTGAAATTAACATCAAGTAAGTCTAATTTCATGATTTGGTGATGTTTGATTAATTTGATATGTGAAATTTGTGATGTTTTATGGAATCAAACATGAATGCAAGGTGATATGAACTTGTAAGAGTTGAAATCATGCTTTAATTTCTCTATGATGATAGATTAGGGTAAAACCCATTCATATGATAAAAGATGATCAAGAATTTGTGAAGCTCTATATGTTAATTTGATGAATGTTGGTGAAAAGGCTAGATGTAATTGATTTAGAACTATGTGATCATGATTAGAATGATAAATTTCTAAGTTAGGGATGTTTATGTTACTCAAAGAGTGAACTATGGAAGTTGTGCTTAAAATGCTTGTACATTATGCTAAACAAGTGATATGCACACAATGTGTTTGATAAAATGCCTAAGTGAGTTTAGTTATGGCTTTTGCATGAATACTTGTTAAAATGATGCAATTTTCTTATGATAATGATGTATGTGATTAGTAAACGCCATAACATACTATAAGGATTGTGAAAGTAATGTTTAAGAAAGCTAAAGTATGAGATTATGACATATAGACACAAAGAAGGAAGAAGGCGCAAGTCACTCGAAGGCACAAGCATCTCAAGATCGCGGTAAGTTCATATGAGCTTTATTTACTTTAAATGTAGTTTTATGAATAGTAGTATTTGGTACTATAGATTTGTTGTAAATGTTCATAACGGGTCAAATGATGTAAGTATATTGAAAAGTATGGTATGTAACGATTCATTGCGAATGAGTCGGAAAGTGATATGTTGGATGTTTCCGAATGGAAGTAAGGATGCTAATAAGATAACATGTCATGTTAACGGGTCGAACAATGATAGGTAATTAAAGGATTTTAAAGTACTATGTGTTATGAACTAATAATGTTTTTGTTATGAAAACTAGGTAAATCCCTTGCTTGATTGCGGCGCACCCGGACCGAACACACACACGTAATGTCGACCTTATGCGATTCCGGTCCAAGTTGTTTGTTTTGATGGGTTAACTTACCATTTCGTCTAGTAAATGTTAATTAGTAAGTGTCTAGTTTGTTAGTAAGAAGTTTGGATCCTAAACTTTTGTATAGTTTGTACAAAAACGTTCATGGCGAACCATATATGGTCTTAACCTTTGTTATGTTGGAAAGTGTCGTAGTATTAATAGTAATGGTATTGTTAAAAACAGGGAGAAAAGTACTTACTACGAACGGGTCATGTCAAAATTTTGTAAAATTGTAAGAATTTTATGTTGTTGGTCGAATGAGAAAAATTTGGGTGCCACAAGTTGGTATCAGAGCCTGGGTTTGAGGGATTTAAGCATCAAGTGCTTGAACTCAAACTGAAAGCTCGTGAGAAGTGTGTGTTCGATCCGCGGCGCAAAGCAAGTAAGTGTTTTAAAAGTTGAAATATTTGCATTACAATATAATTAGTTACGGAACATTATGAAATGGTTACGAGATGTTATGGGAAGATATGGGATGAATCGGGTCAGTTTGGGGGTAATACGGGTCAAAAATGGGTAGAAAAACATGAAAAATCAATAATAGTACGCTGGGCGGTACCGTAAGTTACGGTGGTACCGTAGCTTACGGTAGCACCTGGGAGAAAATGGCCACCGTAAGACAGTAGCCCAGGACCGTAAAGGAAAAGGGGCCACCGTAGCTTACGGTGGAGGCCATTTTCAGCCATTTTGAAGTATATTGTTCTGTTTATTGTTTTATTCATACGGAAAGTATTAAGAACGTTATAATGAGATCCTAAAGGTTATGAAAAGTGATACCAAGGTATAAGGGAGAAAGAATATTATGATGTAGATCGTCGGAAACGTGGAGTTTCCAAAGAAAGTTTAAGTATAATTTAGTCACGAGTAATTCTTTTACGTATTGGAAAGAATGAGAGCTACGTATTATTAACTTGGTTATGACAGAAAGAATGAATGAATGTCTAAAATAAGAATGACACGATACGATTGTCAATGACGACAAGGCATGAAGTATGAATAATGAATGGAATGTGCCATGATAAAATGATGTTAAAACATGATGGTGGCAAGTATGAAATGAAATCTAATGAATGTAATGAATGTTTTATGTAGATGGCTGATATGGTGAATGTGAATGATGACGATGAAGCACGTCGAAATGAAATAAGAACTATGATTGTGGAAGAAGTAAAGAAAGCAATTGAGGCTAGTATACCCCGACTAGCTCAAGAAGTCGAAGGACAAGTATTGGAGGTAGTTAATACCTCGGTAACATCCAAGGTGGAAGAATTGAAAGAAATGATTAGTGAATTGCAAGTGAAGAAAAGTATTCGAAGATGCACGTACAAAGATTTCATGGCATGTAACCCCTTACCATACAAAGGGGAAGTTGATCCGATAGCTTGTCAAAGGTGGATTTCAAGTACCGAAGCCGTGTTTACACGAAGTAGATGTGAAGTGGAGGACCAAGTAATGTTTGCTACGGGCCTCCTACAACTTCAAGCAAAAGATTGGTGGGACGCATACTCGAAGGAATTGGGGGATGATAAAGTACAGTCGTTAACATGGCAAGAATTCAAGGAGTCATTTCTGAAATATTATAGTCCACAATCCGCAATTGATAAGATTCAGGAAGACTTCTTACGTCTCAGACAAAAGGATGAAACGATTGACGAGATAACTGTAGGATCGTATTCTGACCCAAACGAGTCGTTCAGAGGCTTTCTCCTTGGTTTCAGGTGCGGAATAACAAGAAACTAAGGTAGAAATAGCACACAGATCACTTTAACTACTTGTTTTATTGATTTGACGCTGATTACACTTCAAACCTCGTACCGGCAGAACTTCGGCACGTTTTCTCCAACTGTTACAACTGTTACAACTGAAATCGCCTTTAGGGTATATATAGAGATCTGGGACCGCTTATTGGACAGGCCCAATAAGCAGCCCATATATGTCACTGGAGCGGTTCATGTAACCTGACAAATGAGCGGTCCAGCTGGTTTGCCATACGAGTGATCCAGCTAGTTTGTCACAAGAGCGGCCCAGATTGATTGCCGTTCGAACGGTTCAGCTTCTAACCGTTCGAGCGGTTCAGCCCAATAATACCCTAATGAGCGATCCAATATCTAAACCTATACAATCACTATTTCTCATATTTACAATCAATCCTATTCTAAGACTCTAAGACTCGAACGAAGATGTAGTCGACAGACAACTGCACCAACAGACTCCCCCTTGAATGTTGACGGAATCTTCAGTGAGAGTCTTCAACAAGACATTCTCGGATATAGTTCGGTCTTCTTCAAGAATTCTGCCTGGATCTATCTTTCTTTGGCTATAACCTTCATCAGACTCCCCCTATCACCCTGCTAGGATAGTCGTCTGGGATTTTGTTACCACCATCGAAATTATCTCCTGGCTTTCTCTGTTCAGCTCATCATCTGCACCATCTGCATATATCTCAAACATTCTATCACAAACCAGAATAATTGTGATTCAACTTAATGAATCAACTTAATCATGTGATACTGTTTTCAATTAACCACTGCTTCACAAATTTGAAACATTTCAATTACTGATTCAACCTAATGAATCATTTTAAACATTTCAAACAACTTAACCAACCTGTCTGTTCATCAAATTTAGCCTTTGAGATTTTGAAAATCAGCTCTTCACCATCAGTTGTCGAAAATCTTTTTTGAATTTTTCAAAATATGAAATGTAAACTCAAAGACAGAAATCAATTGCAGAAATGAAATATGTACAAACATATTTTTGTGAGTTTGTGCAAGAGGATCATATCAGTTTTTGAGACATAACACAAGCACCGTTAAGCTTTTAATCGTTTTAAGTTCTAAACGATTCACGTAGATTGACGATATAATTGTCCTCTTAAATTTTCATACAATTTTCAATCTATTCAGGATACTATTTAGGTATTTTATGAACTTAGTTCAATTCATGTGTCCCACCTCTTGAATATACTCCCATATCCAGAATCCCAATATTCAGTCTTACAGGTATGAACACTACAATGATGTCTGTACATAAATTAGGGGAAAGATGCGAGAACTGAGGGATCTCAGGTCAGAACTTCCGTTCAGCAGAGAGATATCAGCTTCGACTTAGTAGTGTGTCCCCTTTAGAGGATCTTTTCAGCTACAACAGATGATTATCAATTTTATTGTCTAATCAACTGAGGGCTTTATGCTATATTTCAAGCATTTTGTGGAAAGTATTAGCCAAGGACTAGGTCAGAACTACCATTCAGCAGAAGTCCCGGAATAATACCCCAGACATCATAGAGTATTAACACCTAGTATATCAGAATACGAGACCTTTCAAACGAGATTTCAGGGGTTACCTATATATCCAAGTAGTGTTCCCCACGAATTTCACAAGTTTGAAATTTTAGGTTTATATCCCGAATAAATCTACTAAATGTACAAAAACCTATCGTCACATCATCAGTGAGACCGTTTATCACATTTTACATTACATTTCTTTAGCATGTTGTGATATTTCCACTGATTTACAATCATTTCCTCTTTTTCACAACAAAACTCATTTTTAAATTTTTAATGTTTTTGATATTTTCAAATTTTCTAATTTTTTTTTTAAATTTTTCTCCCCCTAAAATCAAAATATGTTTCAATTTTGATTTTCTGGGAAAATTTGAAACAAACTATACAAACTTGACAACCTGATGAGAATCACTTCAATTCTCTATCCACCTGGCATAAACAATCAGAACTCCCCCTCACAACAAACTATTCTCCCATTGTGATTTCAAAACACTTAAGTTTGTTTTAATCAAAATGGCTTTTCCGGAAAACTTAGTTTGTTTACCAAACAGTTTAGGTACGGGGTTACTCCATCATCTTGTTTTCTACACAAAAGTAGGAAAATCCAAGTACAAGTTAATGTCCTTGATTTACCATATGCAGTCCAAAGAATCCTCTGTACCACTTGTAAAACATTCACAAACACAACCAAACCTCTTTACCGTTTGCATGATTGACGTTACCGAATAAACTTCAATAAAGATGCCGATTCATGATCCACGATACCATCTTGGGATCTCCGGCAATTCCTGCAAAATCTTCAAACACAGATTTAAAAAGATGCCGATTCATGCTCCACTCTTACAAACCTGGGAGCTCCGGCAAGTCAGGTTTTTTTCTATTTGAATAGTTTCACCCAAGCCTGACCAGCCTTGGGTGATTTTGAATTCTTGTTCAACAATGGTGGAAAGTTTTTCTCATCCATTGTTAAACTAGAATTCTCGACCTTTACCTCAACACATGGCTCCTCTGGCTTTAACATTCCAGAATCATTGCCTGAATGTGGCTTGTCTGACTTTACTGAGTCAGATTCATCGCCGGCATGTGGCTCCTTTGTTTTCGAAGAAACAGATTCATCGCCAGGAAGTGAAAACTTCACTTTCTTCTTTTTCTCCTCTTTTGTCCTCAGATTTGCATCTGATGAATTCGACTTGCTTGACTTTGCAGTTGAGGAAGTTGATTCATCAGCACTCTTCTTCGATCTGTCGGGTGAACCCGAGGACAAAATCTTTTCGAGATATTCTCTCGCTTTCTTTCTCTTTTTCCTCAGTCGGTCTTTCTGCCCCTGTGAAAGTTTAACTTTCTTTTCCTGAATTGACTGTTCTTTGACGTTTTGACCCGAAGCTTTCAATTCTTTGGGCTTGACAACGACTGGTATCTTCTTTGCCATTTTCTGAGAATTGGCCCTCAATCTTTCATGCGATCTCCTTGGACAATCTCGGGCAATGTGACCTTTGATGTTGCAATTATAGCACCTCCTGGTTTCATAACTCCAGTATTGGCAGTTAACAGCAATGTGTCCGTGATATCCGCAGCTGTAACACACTCTGTTATCGTACCGTATACCACGTTTACACCAAACGCTCAGATCATAGCATTGTCTGGCTTGGTGATATTCCTTCCTCAAGTTTGCTGGTTTTGACGCTTTAGCACTGTGATCTGTCCTGCACCCAACAATTTTTGAATTTTCATTTTTTAAATTCTTTGATTTTTGATTACGATTGGATGATTGAACTGATGAGTTTTTTTCTTCATATTTAAAGTTTTGATTCTGTTTTACAATCTTCTTCACAGGTTTTTGCTTAGAGCATTCACCTTTTTCAGTTGATTGCAGAACAGTTTTCTGAAATTTTTCTTTCAACTTTAAAAACAATTTTTGTTTTTCTTTCTTAACATTTTCATCATCAGACTCTGTCTCAGACTCATCTGCTGAATAAAATTTTTCATTTTCCTCATCAGTTTTATCATCACAATCTTTGACTTTGACTTTGTCAAAGTTTGTAGCATTTACACTTATCGGAACTGAATTGATCGGTTTTGGACAAGGAATATTCAACTTGTCAGATTTAGTCGCAAAACTGATCAATTTCTTCTCAAGTTTATCTATCTTGATCCTGGAATTCTTAGCTTCTTCCTCAAGCTGAGATATTCTCTCAAGATGAGACTTGATGGAATTTTCATTCTCAACCTTCAAATTTTCAAGAACAGACTTTTCATTTATCAAAATTTTGATCTGTTCCTGAAATTTTGATTCATTCGCTTTCAGGTTTTTGTTTTCAAGCTTTATCCAGAAATCTAAATCTTCTGAAGATTTCTGTTTGATTTCAAGCTCTTTTACCAACTCTTTGATTCTCTTTTGAGCGCTTTCACCTTCTTTTTCAAGTTCGACAATCTTCTGAAGATGGGAATTTATCATCTTTTGTTTTTCAATGTTGTTTTTACTAAACACATTTCTCCCATCTTCAAGAATTTTCACTTGCCCCTCAAATTCTTGATGTTTCAATGTCAAACTGTTAAAATCAACCAACAGTTTGTCATTTTCAGCTTTCAACTTCTCACAATTTTCTTTCAAAATAAGAATCTGATTTTCAGCAACGTGCTTCTCGTCTTTCAACTTTTTGACTTCGGATGCCAAACTTGCTATGTCTCTCACGAGTTTGTCATTGTCAGTCTTAAAGTTATCGCATGTTGAGCACATTGTTTCATTCTTCACCGATTCTTTAGCTTTTGAAGTTTCTTCTTCCTTTGCTATCAATGTACCTGCACAAAACAATTTAACGAAATCAAAAGGATTTCCATTATTATCAATATAACAACCTCGTTTGAAATCGTATTTCAGCACATGTTTTGTCCTGATACATTTAGTAACCCTTTTGTGCATCTCTTCAATCACATCTAAACTTAGATCTAGCACATTATACTCCAAAACCTTGATCAAATCTTTCTTTTGCTTTCTGGTTTCAAGTTCATGAGCTTGAAGTTTGCTGATGAATTGATTTAGAGGTAGTTTTGAAAAATTTGAGTTCTCTCTTAAATTCTTCAAACATTCACCCCATTCAATCGGTAATGCATCTGCAAATTTCTCCAATTTTTCAACATTTGACGGGGATATCTCATGATCTTTCATATAATTCAGTAAAACACTATATCGATATTTAAGATCATCCAACGTTTCGTCTTTCAGACACACGAAATATTTGAACCTTTTTGCCCAACCATCTTTGCTCACTTTTCTATACCCCTCATCTAGAAATCCGTTATTCCAGTTATTAAATCTTTCGAAATAATAGTTCTCCTGTTCATCAAACATCATTGCCATGTTTCGCAAAACAAACCGACACGTGTTTGTTGACGAATAAGCGATCTAAATGTGATAGAAAAGCAGACCAATCAGTTATTGTGCCAAATAAGCGGTTCAGATAAGCAAACCGGATGACAAATAAACGGTCCAAAAATTTTCTGAATAAGCGATCCAGAAATGATCCAAATAGGCGATCCACAATCAGTCTTATAAGCGTCCAAATCAATTCGAATAAGCGATTCAAACCAGTTCGGATAAGCGGTTCCTGATCGTTTGGATAAACGGTTCCTGATCGTTCGGATAAGCGGTTCCTGATCGTTCGAATGAGCGGTTCCTAATCTTTCGAACGAGCGATCCCTGATCTTTCGAATGAGCGATCCTCAACCGTCCGGATGAGCGGTTCAGAACTGTTCGGTCGAGCGGTTCAAGCTATGTTCGAACGAGCGGTCCACATTCAAATCCAATTTTGATCCACTTAAACTTTGAGTTTTGATCTGAAACTTTCTAGGGTTTATCTCGATACTATTTAGCACAATCTGTGAAAATTTGAGCAAATTCCGACCGTGAAATCTTCTCGAATCAGAAAAAGAAGGTGTAGAAGTAAGAAAAAGTGACGAAATCCGGCTAATTTCTGCAGAGAACCTCTTCCTGAGCTCTGATACCACTTGTAGGATCGTATTCTGACCCAAACGAGTCGTTCAGAGGCTTTCTCCTTGGTTTCAGGTGCGGAATAACAAGAAACTAAGGTAGAAATAGCACACAGATCACTTTAACTACTTGTTTTATTGATTTGACGCTGATTACACTTCAAACCTCGTACCGGCAGAACTTCGGCACGTTTTCTCCAACTGTTACAACTGTTACAACTGAAATCGCCTTTAGGGTATATATAGAGATCTGGGACCGCTTATTGGACAGGCCCAATAAGCGGCCCATATATGTCACTGGAGCGGTTCATGTAACCTGACAAATGAGCAGTCCAGCTGGTTTGCCATACGAGTGATCCAGCTAGTTTGTCACAAGAGCGGCCCAGATTGATTGCCGTTCGAACGGTTCAGCTTCTAACCGTTCGAGCGGTTCAGCCCAATAATACCCTAATGAGCGATCCAATATCTAAACCTATACAATCACTATTTCTCATATTTACAATCAATCCTATTCTAAGACTCTAAGACTCGAACGAAGATGTAGTCGACAGACAACTGCACCAACAATAACGAACAAGTTCCTTGAGAGGGTGAAGTTTTGTGAGGAGATAGCGGGGACTGAGAGGCAAAGAATTATACGTTACCATGCTATGTTAAAGGCTGAATATCGGGAATTTGTAAATCCCTCCAAGTGTGCAACATTAAATGAATTAATCAAATGGGCAAGAGATAGAGAAATTGAGATAAAAAGACAGGTTGAACGGGGAGAAAAAAGGGTAGCAGAGAAGCCTACCAACGCAAGCCCATCGGAAATGTCACACCCCAACCAATGGCGGAAACATCGGGATGAGACGAAGTGTGAAGATTGCTCGAGACATCATAACGCTAATAATTGTGACAAGTATTTAAATAATCCGATTTCATTTCATAAGATGAATTGTCAACATTACAAGAAATTCAAATACAACAAGTCTAACAAAATAACATGACAACATAACAAAAATTGATACAACATATTAAACCCTAACATCTATATGTGTATCTAGGCATCAACGCTACTTCTTTTCTTAGCATCATCCTCATCAACCTGTAACATGTTTAAAATAATTCAATGCAAAAGCAAAGGCGAGTATACAAGTTTGATACATACATAGTAGAAGATAAGTTTTAAACAATTCCTCATAGCAAGCATGTGATTCAAGATAAACGTTTAAACATGGCATCTGTCTAACATATCAAACCAAGGAAACGCAATATGCTCATGACATTACCGATGATAAAGGGCGGGTCGTTAATCCTATAGCGCTACATATGTCACGGTTTGGCTCGTACGAAGTTAATGATAAATTCAACACATAAGTTTCACCCAAGTTTAAAGTATCAAGCCATCACGTATACAAGCATGTTATAGGAATGTTCATGTGTTTAAGCAAAATGTTCATGTGTAAGTTTGTTGATAGATAAACATGTTATACCCCAAAAGTGGTAAAAGTAAAAAAAGGGGAAATACGAGTATACTCACAAGGCTTGCATATGTCTTCCGATTATCCAATTGTTGACGAGTAGAGATTTAGAGTCCGAATGTATAAGGGTTAAAGTTCAAGTATGTTTAGAGTCGAGATTCGGTGTTTAAAACAACATAAAAATAAGATATGAGAATAACATGGAAAATAATCATTTAGTACATATGATGCTTGTTCTTGACACTAGGAAACTCGAAGGAGTTTAGATGTTTTCATGGAACAAGGTTCCATTAGAATCGTGACAAGTTATCATAGTCTAGGATGATGTAATCTAGTACCCCGACATATGAACACTAGTTCATCATCAAAGGTTCGATTATTTGAATAATATATTTAGGTTATATAATATATGTCCAATAGTTCAAGCATGAGGTAGAAGATTAAAATCTTCATTTTGGTACCTCTAAATGTCATAGAAATCATGTAGGAGGTAGGAAGATCAAGTCTTCCATTTAGGCACCGCTATGTGTTCACCACTACACTTGATGTAAAAAAAACAACCAAGGAGGGTCATGAACATACAATAAAGAATAAGAAATATACACACTAACTAAGAGAAATCATCAAATCATGTGAGGATTGTATGTTTGGACAACCCAAGTTGTTCCACAATCACTCATGTATCAAAGACAAAGTTTGACATGACTTGTGGGTTAAAAACCCTAAACAAAACACCAAGTTTATGAGGTTTAATCCTCTGATTTTTAAGTGTCTCAACCTTGTTTTTAAGCCTAACCAACCACTAAAGTGTTGTAAGCATTAGGACATAGGTTTGAGATGAGATAGACTCAAGTTTGGTAAGAAATAATAAGGATTTCATGAAAACAAAAACAATCAGTGGACTTTGGAGCCTTTTTGCTGGAGTTCCAAGGACTTATTTACTGTGAAAAACCCATGGAAACGTAGATAAGGTCAATACAAAGTAGTAGGAAAAAGAATCGAGTGAATCGGATAAGAATTGAGTGAGTTATGCTCATTTTCGTGAAGGGGTGTCAATCTGCTCGAACCCTTGCTTTCAGCTACGGTTTGGAGGATGTTTTGAGAGTTTTTAGTGTTGCAAAAGTGGTAGGGAGGCTGGTTATAAGTGGTATTTATAGGGGGAAGGATTAGGGTTCAATGGGTTGGGCTTTGTAAGTGTTTAGAAGGGGTTACACCTTGAAACTAGCCCACAAAACCCAACTATATGGGGCTGAATTTTGCTGAATTGGGGCTGCCTTATTTCTTTATTTTTTTATTTTTTTTAAAACATTATAATGAGTAATTTTGTTAATTAAGTTGTGTAATAATATGCAACAATGTTTCCCCTAACTTGTAACAAGGTGAAATATGAAATAAAACATGATTTAACTAGGTAAAAAGTGTAATGTACAAGTATGTAACATGTTTGTAAGTGACAAGTATATGTCACATATTAGATGATTAACCGTTGTATAAATAAGCACATTATTAGGGGTTTTTAGGTATCAACAATTTGAGGACAAGCATGGACATGCATCGTGAATAAGTATCGTATAAGTATGAATTACAAATAAGGATTCGATGTACAATGAATTCCAACGCATGAACATGTATGAATATGTAGATGGTGAATTTAAAGAAATACGAATTTTATTTATGATCCAAGTCTCGGATTTTACAACGAAAAGACGACTACAATAATACAAGATTTCCAAAAATAGCATTACAAGGCGAGCTTTCTAATTATGGAAAGTATGAAAAAGCAGGGCGTTACAGTCTCCCCTCCTTTAGGAAATTTCGTCCCGAAATTTATTTAAGAGGTAGATTTAAAGAGTTTTGGTAACAGTTCGAGACTTGAGATTTTGAAATGTTTTGAAAAGTACGAGATTTTGGGAAGATAAAGATAAGTTTGTAAAATGATTTGTCGAGCCGAAATGGGTTTGAGGCATAAGCAGGGGTAAACAGGTATAGGTAAAGCGATTTGAAATGGCTAAAAATTAGAAAGTTCTAAGGGTAATAAGATAAGTTAGGATTTGAATGCTTAAACGAGCTTGATTGTGAACGAGGTTCGTATGAAAGGAAGGAAATAGGAGCATGGGGCGAACAATTGACACTAAATGAACGCAAGTATACGAATGATATGGGCATTAGATAGATGAAAGTAGCATGTTAAGGATGAAGTCTCGTCATGGATAATCGGACATAATGTGTTTGTGAGTTGCTTAAAGCTTGTATTAGGTCCAAGAGGTCTGTAAAACACTGAATTTCTCATGGCACGTTTTACAAAATTTGGTAATCTGGTGAAAACACTTACATATAGGAAGTACCAGCGGCGTATCCACCATGTTTTAACCACATTACGTCCGTTCCGTATTCGGTGCCCTGTTATGTTCCGTGTCTTACCATACACAGTAGTACACTCTATGGTTCCCGTACGCCTATCACTATAATCCCGTGTGCACCCGTGATTATATTGATCGTCGCATGATCCGCATAGCTTGTACTAGTTGTGTATGAATTTGGGTAGGTATACTTTAAAAAAATAAGAATGTGCGCGTATAAGAATAAAGTATGTAAGCAAGTCCATGCTTAAGTATGTATGGAACCCACGCAAGCGAATCCCTCGGATTACGCTCGCGTATAGGTACGAATGTACGAATCATGAGTATAAGCAAAATTATGAGCATAAATATAAGTTTAAGTATGAATATACACGTAAGTATGGGTATCAAACGTACGAGTAGTATGAGTATACGTGTAAGCATGAAACGTATAAATATAATTATAATCATAAAACGCATGAGTACAAGTATGAATACGATTACAAGTATAAGCATAAAATGTGTTGTTATGAATATGAGTGAGAGGGTGAGTACAAACACTATTGATTACGTACCTAGTATTAATTGAAACATAACAAAGTTACGTATGTAAGAGTGCTCAAAAGGTTGAGTATGTAAATACGAACGATATAAGTGAAATTGTTGCGATGGAGCGACAAAAACGTGTATGATGACATGCATGTATAGTTGTTTAAATGAAACGTTGAGTTTATTGAATCAAATTTAGATTGGGCTTGGTTTAAAAGGTAGAATATAGTTTGCATATGTAAGAGGATATAAAGTACTTATTGGTCATGCATATCGTATTTTGTAATGAATGGAAATGCTACCTTTGTTTTAAAAGAGTTTACGAAATCCGAAGATGGTCGGTCCCCATGAAGTCTTCTTGCCCACGTGTTTTGGAAAATAGGTGTAGGAAAAGGTCTTCGAGAAAGTAAGTTCGTTTCATCAAAACAAGAAATTTTGGAGTTTTTGTGAATACGTTGATCCTTGGAAAAGGGATTTATCAAAGGTCTTAGTGTTCATTTTAAAGGGTTTTGACAAATGGTTCGTTGATGTTGGAAATATTCTTTGGTAAAACGATCTCATAATATCTATAAGATCCTATAAGTAACTGAGAAAGGTTGGTTTGGTTTCAATTAAGAATGGAAGTCTCTGGTATGACGATATAATGTGAGCAAGTTTTAGTGATTAAGTCGAATACGAAGTTCATGGGCAAGAGTCTCATTGGGCCGATTAAATTGATAGGTAGCATTTCGTAAGGTTTTGAAGTTTGAGTAATAAAATGTTTTAAGACATGATTAAGAATCTCGTGTATATGAGTTGAGTGAAAATAGATTATAGAATAAGAAGTACGTTTGACAAATCAATGTATTTTGAAATCGGTATGAGTGGGTATTTTGAATAATGATAAACAATTTGGGTATAAAATATGATCGAGTTTGCATAATAAGATATTTTGAAGAGACGTTTTGGTAACGATTACCTAGGTAAGGGAATCACCCCTAACTCGTTGGTGATGTCGTTTTTTTTTTTTAGAAAAGGGGAGTGGAGTTAATCGTCAAGGTAAGGAAATCACTCCAATCTTAGTGATATGTCTCCACTCGTCGTTACAAGGAATATGAATTTAAATTATATGAAATCATGCATATATATAAATGTATGGAAAAGGTTCAATATGTTGTGTGCATGAAAAGAGAATATCGAAAGTATACTCGAGTTTGAAAGATTGCATCGTATAAAATTAATATTAGAAACACATGTTGATCAAAATTTGGATGGTTCCAAAACGGAACTTTGACTAACCAAAGTGGTCGAAAAGTCTTTCGAATTTGAGGAGCATGCTTTGGCCTAATAGGTAAAATACTCTCGCCGACAAGTCGGTTAACGGTATTTACCCTTCCGGTTACTACATGTCCCAAATCAATCGAAATTTCGAGACTTGGCGGGATTTATGAAAAACAAAATATCAAGGAGTGGAACTAGTCGACAAGGTGCGGGTTTCACCCCTAACTTGACGATTTCGTATCCTAAGTGTGGTTGGTACTCGTCGGGTCAAAATTTAATTTCGACATGTTGACGAGGGTCCACTAGAATTTGAAATTTGAGATTTACCATTAAGATGTGGATTTCACTCCTAGCTTAATGGCGATATCTCGTGTAAAAAGAAGAATAGGTAGATTGTGAGTCGTTCACCAAATTGTGGGTTTCACGCCTATTTTGGTGAATTCGTCCCGAGTGTTTACGGATTTAGAATAGTTGAGTAAAATGCATGAGGGAAAGAGTATGTTAAAGGAATAAACAACAAATATAAACGCACAATGAAGCATATTAAGAATAGCACATAATGAGTGGGATAATAAAACATGTATTAGCACATAATAAAGCAAGTATAGCATGTCAAGTGTTAACACATAAGCGCCATATATGCTTAAAAGATCAAAAGAGAATGAATAAGAGCAAATAAGGTAGCATGCAAGTAGTTTCAAGTAAAACATGAGAATAAGGCTCAAAAACTAGACTAGGCTAAAGCATTCCTACTTTTCCTAATTCCCTATAGTTATGGCTCTGATACCAATCTGTCACACCCCAACCAATGGCGGAAACATCGGGATGAGACGAAGTGTGAAGATTGCTCGAGACATCATAACGCTAATAATTGTGACAAGTATTTAAATAATCCGATTTCATTTCATAAGATGAATTGTCAACATTACAAGAAATTCAAATACAACAAGTCTAACAAAATAACATGACAACATAACAAAAATTGATACAACATATTAAACCCTAACGTCTATATGTGTATCTAGGCATCAACGCTACTTCTTTTCTTAGCATCATCCTCATCAACCTGTAACATGTTTAAAATAATTCAATGCAAAAGCAAAGGCGAGTATACAAGTTTGATACATACATAGTAAAAGATAAGTTTTAAACAATTCCTCATAGCAAGCATGTGATTCAAGATAAACGTTTAAACATGGCATCTGTCTAACATATCAAACCAAGGAAACGCAATATGCTCATGACATTACCGATGATAAAGGGCGGGTCGTTAATCCTATAGCGCTACATATGTCACGGTTTGGCTCGTACGAAGTTAATGATAAATTCAACACATAAGTTTCACCCAAGTTTAAAGTATCAAGCCATCACGTATACAAGCATGTTATAGGAATGTTCATGTGTAAGTTTGTTGATAGATAAACATGTTATACCCCAAAAGTGGTAAAAGTAAAAAAAGGGGAAATACGAGTATACTCACAAGGCTTGCATATGCCTTCCGATTATCCAATTGTTGACGAGTAGAGATTTAGAGTCCGAATGTATAAGGGTTAAAGTTCAAGTATGTTTAGAGTCGAGATTCGGTGTTTAAAACAACATAAAAATAAGATATGAGAATAACATGGAAAATAATCATTTAGTACATATGATGCTTGTTCTTGACACTAGGAAACTCGAAGGAGTTTAGATGTTTTCATGGAACAAGGTTCCATTAGAATCGTGACAAGTTATCATAGTCTAGGATGATGTAATCTAGTACCTCGACATATGAACACTAGTTCATCATCAAAGGTTCGATTATTCGAATAATATATTTAGGTTATATAATATATGTCCAATAGTTCAAGCATGAGGTAGAAGATTAAAATCTTCATTTTGGTACCTCTAAATGTCATAGAAATCATGTAGGAGGTAGGAAGATCAAGTCTTCCATTTAGGCACCTCTATGTGTTCACCACTACACTTGATGTAAAAAAAACAACCAAGGAGGGTCATGAACATACAATAAAGAATAAGAAATATACACACTAACTAAGAGAAATCATCAAATCATGTGAGGATTGTATGTTTGGACAACCCAAGTTGTTCCATAATCACTCATGTATCAAAGACAAAGTTTGACATGACTTGTGGGTTAAAAACCCTAAACAAAACACCAAGTTTATGAGGTTTAATCCTCTGACTTTTAAGTGTCTCAACCTTGTTTTTAAGCCTAACCAACCACTAAAGTGTTGTAAGCATTAGGACATAGGTTTGAGATGAGATAGACTCAAGTTTGGTAAGAAATAATAAGGATTTCATGAAAACAAAAACAATCAGTGGACTTTGGAGCCTTTTTGCTGGAGTTCCAGGGACTTATTTACTGTGAAAAACCCATGGAAACGTAGATAAGGTCAATACAAAGTAGTAGGAAAAAGAATCGAGTGAATCGGATAAGAATTGAGTGAGTTATGCTCATTTTCGTGAAGGGGTGTCAATCTGCTCGAACCCTTGCTTTCAGCTACGGTTTGGAGGATGTTTTGAGAGTTTTTAGTGTTGCAAAAGTGGTAGGGAGGCTGGTTATAAGTGGTATTTATAGGGGGGAGGATTAGGGTTTCAATGGGTTGGGCTTTGTAAGTGTTTAGATGGGGTTACACCTTGAAACTAGCCCACAAAATCCAACTATATGGGGCTGAATTTTGCTGAATTGGGGCTGCCATATTTCTTTATTTTTTTATTTTTTTTAAAACATTATAATGAGTAATTTTGTTAATTAAGGTGTGTAATAATATGCAACAATGTTTCCCCTAACTTGTAACAAGGTGAAATATGAAATAAAACATGATTTAACTAGGTAAAAAGTGTAATGTACAAGTATGTAACATGTTTGTAAGTGACAAGTATATGTCACATATTAGATGATTAACCGTTGTATGAATAAGCATATTATTAGGGGTTTTTAGGTATCAACAATTTGAGGACAAGCATGGACATGCATCGTGAATAAGTATCGTATAAGTATGAATTACAAATAAGGATTCGATGTACAATGAATTCCAACGCATGAACATGTATGAATATGTAGATGGTGAATTTAAAGAAATACGAATTTTATTTATGATCCAAGTCTCGGATTTTATAACGAAAAGACGACTACAATAATACAAGATTTCCAAAAATAGCATTACAAGGCGAGCTTTCTAATTATGGAAAGTATGAAAAAGCAGGGCGTTACAGAAAAAGGCAAGATATCAAGACCAAAGCAAAAAGGGGAAAACAAGTAGTGAAATTCCGACTTGCAAGACATGTGGGAAGCATCATTCGGGTGAATGTTTGTCGGGAAAGAAGGGATGCTACAAATGTGGACGAGAGGGACATCCGTTTTTTAGGTGCCCCGAAAACCCAAAGGCGTGTTATAATTGCAATGAAACGGGGCACATTAAGGCGGAATGTCCGAAACTCCAACAAGGGGCAAAGAAAGATGGAAAGAAGGATGAGCCCCCCAAGGCTCGCGGGAGGATGTTTCAGTTAACCTCGGATGAAGCTAAAGCTAGCCCGGATGTGGTTTCAGGTATATTCTTAGTTAATTCTATGCCTATGAATGTTTTATTTGATTCCGGAGCTAGTAGGTCGTTCATTTCTAATGAATTGTTAGCTCACCCATCGTTTAAGCTTGAAAAGATGTTAATACCCTTAGAGGTGGAAGTTGCTGATAATAAAAGCTATTTGTTGCACGATATTTGCAAAAACTGTAAGATAATAATCGAAGATGAGGAATTTAGTATAGATCTTGTTCCAATGTACATGGGGGAATTTAAAGTAGTTGTAGGAATGGATTGGCTAGCCCAAAACCATGCTGAAATTCAATGTGAAAAGAAAGTCATTCATGTAGTAACCTCAGGGGGGAAACGGGTAAGTATTCAAGGGGAAAGGGTCATCAAGTCGAAATTGTGTTCTATAATCAAAGCTGTTAAACATATGAAGAACGGAGGAAGGGCGTATCTATCTTATGTGATTGACACCGATCGAGGTGTTCCAAAGCTTGAAGATGTAAATATAGTGAACGAATATCCGGATGTGTTTTCGGAAGAATTACCGGGGCTTCCGCCCGAGCGGGAAGTAGAATTTAAGATAGAGCTTAACCCAGATGCAAAGCCGGTAGCTAAAGCTCCTTATCGGCTGGCCCCGACCGAAATGAAAGAATTGATGACGCAACTTCAAGAGTTGCTCGATAAGGGTTTCATTAAACCAAGTGTTTCACCATGGGGAGCGCCCGTATTATTCGTAAAGAAGAAAGATGGTTCGATGCGAATGTGCATCGACTATCGAGAGTTGAACAAGTTAACGGTGAAGAATCGTTATCCCTTGCCCAGAATTGATGACCTATTTGACCAGCTTCAAGGGGCAAGTTGGTTTTCGAAAATTGATTTGCGGTCGGGTTATCATCAATTGCGTGTGCGAGAAGAAGATGTGCCGAAGACTACGTTTCGAACACGATACGGACATTACGAGTTCTTAGTAATGTCTTTTGGGTTAACGAACGCGCCAGCTGCGTTTATGGATTTGATGAATCGGGTGTGCTGACCTATGCTTGATAAGTATGTAATCGTTTTCATTGACGATATACTAATATACTCCCGAAGTGAAGCAGAACATGCTTCCCACCTACGTGATGTATTGGAAACACTTCGCAAGGAAAAGTTATATGCAAAGTTCTCAAAGTGTGCCTTTTGGCTTAGAGAGGTACAGTTTTTGGGTCATATAATTGATGCGGAGGGTGTCCATGTGGACCCGTCCAAAGTGGATGCGGTAATGAACTGGGTACCCCCGAAGAATCCAAGTGAAATAAAAAGTTTTCTAGGCTTGGCTGGGTACTACAGGAGGTTCATCCAAGATTTCTCCAAGATAGCCTCGCCCATGACGAAGTTAACAAAGAAGAGTGAAAAGTTTATATGGGGCGAAGAACAAGAAAGAGCGTTTCAGACCTTGAAGGAGAAGCTCTCAAGGTCCTCAGTGTTCACATTACCGGATGGAACGGATAATTTGGTGGTGTATACTGACGCCTCTCACCAAGGTTTAGGTTGTGTGTTAATGCAAAGGGGTAAAGCCGTTGCTTATGCTTCGAGACAACTCAAGCAACATGAAAGCAATTATCCGACTCATGATCTTGAACTGGCTGCGGTCGTATTCGCCTTGAAGATATGGGGGCACTACCTTTATGGGGTGAAATGTACTATCTTCTCGGATCATAAAAGCCTCAAATATTTTTTCGAGCAGAAAGATCTCAATATGAGGCAACGAAGATGGTTGGAACTCATTAAGGATTACGATTGTGACATTCATTACCATCCCGGGAAGGCTAATGTAGTGGCGGACGCACTTAGTCGAAAGGAGTACCCACCCCCGATTCGGGTAAAATCCATGAAGATGGTAGTCACTCCTAAACTCCTTGATGAAATTCGAGAAGCTCAAACGAAATCTTTAAATGCTGTTGACTCGAAGAAAGAAAGAACGAAAGGGTTTATTCATGAATTGGAAGAGAATGCAAATGGTATGAAAACGAGGTATAACCGAATCTGGATACCTCGGCATTGTGGTGTGAAAGAATTACTGTTGAATGAGGCTCACAAGTCTCGATACTCCGTTCATCCGGGGGCTACAAAGATGTATCGAGACTTGAGGATGAATTATTGGTGGCCGGGGATGAAAAGAGACATTGTCAAGTATGTTGCTAAGTGTTTGACGTGTTCCCAAGTAAAGGCCGAACACCAAAAGCCGTATGGAAAGTTACAACCCTTGGAGATCCCGGTGTGGAAGTGGGAACATGTAACGATGGATTTGGTGACTAAGCTTCCCAAGACAAGAAAAGGGCACGATGCAATATGGGTGGTCGTTGACCGACTGACCAAAAGTGCACATTTCCTACCTATTCGGGAAAATTATAATTCAGAAAAGATGACGGAAGTCTATATGAACGAGATCATATCCCGACATAGGGTTCTGGTGTCTATAGTATCCGATCGGGACACCCGGTTCACATCTCGTTATTGGAGGAAGTTTCATGATGAATTGGGGACCCAATTACACATTAGCACCGCCTACCATCCACAAACCGATGGTCAGTCAGAACGAACTATTCAAACATTAGTTGATATGTTAAGGGCGTATGTTTTGGATTTCGGAGGAAGCTGGGATGATCATCTACCTTTGGTAGAGTTCTCATATAATAATAGCTATCATAACAGCATAAGAATGGCCCCCTACGAAATGCTTTATGGAAGGAAATGTAGGACCCCGGTTTGTTGGGGGGGAAGTGGGTCAACGAGAAATCGCGTCAAAAGAAGTAGTGGCCAAGACGAATGAAAAAATAGATATGGTTCGATCAAGAATAAAAGCAGCGCAAGATAGACAAAAGTCTTATGTGGATCGACGAAGGCGGCCAATTGAATTTCAAGTGGGAGATCATGTATTACTAAAGGTCTCTCCATGGAAAGGAATAACCCGTTTTCGTAAACGCGGGAAGCTAGGTCCTCGATACATCGGGCCATTCAAAATACTCGCCCGGGTCGGGGCGGTGGCATATCAGTTAGAATTACCACCCGCGTTGGATGAGATTCATAACACCTTTCATGTGTCGCAGTTGCGAAAGTGCCTTGCGGGTGAGACGGCATACGTGCCTATGGATGACATTGAAGTGGATAAGAAGTTGGATTATGTTGAAAGGCCCGTCGCAATTAAAGATTTTAAAGTGAAGCACCTCCGAAACAAATACGTTCGACAAGTGTTGGTTCAATGGCAACACCGAAAGGGATCGGATCTCACATGGGAAGCGGAGGATGACATGCAAAAGCACTACCCGGAATTATTTGGAACGTAGTCAGGTTTCGGGGACGAAACCTTTTATAAGGGGGGTGGACTTGTAACACCCCAGTTTTCGTATGTCGTAATATAATAAACTAATAGTGATGATTTAATGATAATGAAATGGTAAATATAGATTATTACCATTATGAAAGTCTTATAAATAATGGTAAGTTAAAAACCCTTTGTATGTGATTAAAGTTAACTAAAGAAAAGTAACAAAGTTAGTGTGAAAAATCACTAATATGAACATACCATAAAAGTTAGGGGCTAAATGTGTAAATGTAGAATAAAATTAGATAAAAAAAAAAAAAAGAAAGCCAGTTTGGTCTGGCAGTGTGTTCGATCGAGAGAGAGGAGGGAGCCAAGGGAGTCAAAACCCTAACATCACAAATCTCTCAAATTGAAAGGGAAAAACTGAAGGTTTATCAATGCATGAGTTAGGAATGTTCATCCCTAAGTGAAATTAACATCAAGTAAGTCTAATTTCATGATTTGGTGATGTTTGATTAATTTGATATGTGAAATTTGTGATGTTTTATGGAATCAAACATGAATGCAAGGTGATATGAACTTGTAAGAGTTGAAATCATGCTTTAATTTCTCTATGATGATAGATTAGGGTAAAACCCATTCATATGATAAAAGATGATCAAGAATTTGTGAAGCTCTATATGTTAATTTGATGAATGTTGGTGAAAAGGCTAGATGTAATTGATTTAGAACTATGTGATCATGATTAGAATGATAAATTTCTAAGTTAGGGATGTTTATGTTACTCAAAGAGTGAACTATGGAAGTTGTGCTTAAAATGCTTGTACATTATGCTAAACAAGTGATATGCACACAATGTGTTTGATAAAAGTTATGGCTTTTGCATGAATACTTGTTAAAATGATGCAATTTTCTTATGATAATGATGTATGTGATTAGTAAACGCCATAACATACTATAAGGATTGTGAAAGTAATGTTTAAGAAAGCTAAAGTATGAGATTATGACATATAGGCACAAAGAAGGAAGAAGGCGCAAGTCACTCGAAGGCACAAGCATCTCAAGATCGCGGTAAGTTCATATGAGCTTTATTTACTTTAAATGTAGTTTTATGAATAGTAGTATTTGGTACTATGGATTTGTTGTAAATGTTCATAACGGGTCAAATGATGTAAGTATATTGAAAAGTATGGTATGTAACGATTCATTGCGAATGAGTCAGAAAGTGATATGTTGGATGTTTCCGAATGGAAGTAAGGATGCTAATAAGATAACATGTCATGTTAACGGGTCGAACAATGATAGGTAATTAAAGGATTTTAAAGTACTATGTGTTATGAACTAATAATGTTTTTGTTATGAAAGCTAGGTAAATCCCTTGCTTGATTGCGGCGCACCCGGACCGAACACACACACGTAATGTCGACCTTATGCGCTTCCGGTCCAAGTTGTTTGTTTTGATGGGTTAACTTACCATTTCGTCTAGTAAATGTTAATTATTAAGTGTCTAGTTTGTTAGTAAGAAGTTTGGATCCTAAACTTTTGTATAGTTTGTACAAAAACGTTCATGGCGAACCATATATGGTCTTAACCTTTGTTATGTTGGAAAGTGTCGTAGTATTAATAGTAATGGTATTGTTAAAAACAGGGAGAAAAGTACTTACTACGAACGGGTCATGTCAAAATTTTGTAAAATTGTAAGAATTTTGTGTTGTTGGTCGAATGAGAAAAATTTGGGCGCCACAAAATCCATCTCATCTATCTATTATACTAAAGCAAAATAAAGGTTGACTTTTTGACCTTGAGGTGGCATATCTCTTTAGCCAGAGAATTGTGATTTGGGCGCCATTTTCCTTTCTCTCCTTTCTTATTCACTTTCACGAGCGGCAAAATGAATTTAGGCATTCTCCAAACATTCAATATTGAAACCTCTCATATGCTCTTTGTATGGAAACTGCAATCAATCATCAATCAGTTGAAAATCTTCTCCAAAATTACGAATACTATGTTTAACTAGAGGATTCAAACGCGAATTATCTTCTCCTCTGTATTCATCTTTTTTTCATCATTCTGCAAATCTGAATCATCGGTGAGTGCTGTCAAGCAATTGCTTCTTATATTATCTATTATCTTGATGTTGAAGTTTAATCCGTTAATTGGTGGTATGTTAATGAATCCTTAAAACCCTAGTTTCAGTTTCATACATCTCTGCATGTCCATCGCTGTATTTCTCATAAACCCTAAATCAAGGTACGTTTTCTTCTTAATCTTTGATGCTGTAAACAAATATTTTTTCTTCTTATTCTTTGATGCTGGTGGTCTAGGGTTTCTCTGTGACCATGACGGCTGCGGGTGTAGGTTCCGCTGGTGATGCCATGACGATTTTGATGGTTCAGCATGTAGTAAGTGGTTCAATTTTGATAGAAACGATTGGGATTTAGGGTTTATGTTCTGAATATTTTCAATTTTTTCTAAACTGTACGTAAAATAAATAAAGCATAAACACTGCTACTATAGGGTGACTTTTTGGTTTGAATAATTGATGTGTACTGGTGGTTATTGGCGTGTTTGATTGGTTATGGCCAGTAATAAATATGAAAACTAAAAAAGGTTGGTTTTAAAATCCAATTGTAGGGCTTTGTTGTCATATAGTGTGAAATTTGAAATGATTAGAACCTGAAAATGCAAAGAAATTTGAAATGATTTGTTCTGTTAGTTTTCTTAAGACAGACGAAGATTAAGCAAAAAAACTATGTTTTGGGATCATCGGTGAAGGGCTACCGTCTTATCTACTGCATGATGTGTGTAACGATCTTTTAGATTTTCTGTTTTGTGCTCTAACAATACAGAAATATATGTAGATTGTGAGTAAATTGGGAGCTTTTAAAATAAAATAAGCTTCTGCCGAGGTCAGTTTTTTTTATTTACATGGAAGTAGATTTCAATAAGCATCTGATTTGTTTAATTTACATGTAGTGACTTAATCTTTATGAGGAAGTTTGGTCTGTATCACCACTTTGTTTAATTTGGCATGATTCTAGAAAGAGACCTGCATGTTTCTGTTCATGAAGAGCACATGCGACTGATTATGCTATAGGTAATGCTTAAACATTGTTATTATATCGTTTAAACTAGACGTAAGTTATAAATAATGAAATCAAATCAATGCAAATCTTATCGCTTCTTTGACGTACGGGCATTATTCTTGCTTTATATGGAGCTGCAAAAATTAAACACATAGCTTTGATAATTCAAAGTGTCAACTGGATTCAGGTGATTTTGTGAGATTTTCTATTCATAATCGATTCCATTCTTCTAGAGACGTATCTCCTAAGGAATTTTAACCTTAAAAACATCATTATCATATTGTTTAAAATTTCTGAAGAAGCAAAAAACTTGATTCCCAGCTATTCTAAAGATGGTCCATTTCATCTGGGACACATAGTTATCAGATTATTACATATCTTAATTAAGGTATGACATGTCTTATTGGCTTTAACTTTTTGATACATTTGTATGTTCTCGCATCATTTTCGCAAGAAATGAAAAATATTTGAGAAATAATGAAAGGAAAAGAAGATGAAACCTACATATGTAATAATGGGATTGCTCATGAATACATACTAATACTCTATCATGTTGTTGCTTCTTTGATGCTTAAAACTTGGATAGATAGGGGGATAGCGATTAAGTAATTCTTGACTTTTTCAGTCAAGAATTGATAAAACTCTTATGGAAGTTGACACATTTTCATTAACTAACACCTTTTACATTTTACACATGCTTGCTTTTTTGGTTTTTTGTATTGTCGATGCTCTTTTTCTCCTTCTGAACCATATTATTCCTTTATTTTTTTGTTTCTTTTTAATACGTATATTGTTACCTTCATTATATACTTTAATGATATACTAAGTGCATTTTTTTAGCAGACCTATATACTGGGTTGCTTAGACAAGCTGCATACAAGACTATCAGACATGGTAAATTGATGAACATGGTGTTTTACATTTTACAGTAGGATTAATCTAATTAATCATGTAATTATTATTATTATTTTTTTTATTTTTTATTAACATGACCTTGGACTTCATAATAGGATTCTGACAAACAAGGCATTTGAGGCCAATGACGGAGAACCCCTTCATTTATAAGATTTAATTACAAAGTTAAGATTCTAAGTCCTAACGGTTCTAAAATGTGTGAGGGTGCTAGACAAGTGTCAATTTTAGTATGGTTGGATTGACTTGAAGCAATTTTTCTTTGATTTTATTAAAATTATTTTTTTAATAATGTTACAATTTTTTTTGATTTGCTGATAATATATTTTTTATAAGAGTAACCTTAATTGAACTATGCATAAGCTAACGGGTCAAAATATTTTTGAGAAGAAAAAGGCCAAAAGTTTTATACGAAATTATAAGGTTGGATTAACGAAATTATAAGTTGGGGCCATCAGAGTCAGTGCCATGTGTTCAACAACAACAACAACAACAACAACAATAATAAAACTCAGTTACTTTACTTCACCAGGTAGCAAAGGATGAGGGGTTTGAGCTTCCGCCTCCCGGTGAATACGCAGTCGGCATGTTCTTCTTGCCTACTTCTGATACTAGAAGGGAGCAAAGCAAGATTGTGTTTACAAAGTATCTCAACAATTAAATGTACAATGGTGAATTTTCTGCAACAACCTTTGTTTTGAAATTCTTACATCGATCACCAACATTCGGAGTGCATTTTTGAGCTTAAAAGCAAAAGGGATGTCCATACAAGGAAGCATTGTATGTCCTCTACTTAATACTCCTTTTATTTCGATACAAAGGATATTCAAATTTTGAACATTTTACTTTACATATGTAGAATAAATGGACAAGAATCTTTAAGAGAAAATGGAACATGAAATTTGACAAGAATCTTGCCATATTTAGAATAAATATTATAAATTATTGATGTTTTAAGTTGTCTTCTCCAGGCTAAGGTGGAAGTTGAAAGATTGAAGCATTCATGCCTGTCATTCAACAAGACACATCTTTGAGAAGGGCCCAGTTGCATGTTACAAGAGGTGTTGTGAGGAAGGTCGGACGTTAGATGGTGAAGTTGCTGTTGCAGGTTAATTTTAGTTTATTTTTGTAACTTTTTTACTATTAATCATATTTAACATATGGTAAATTATAAATTATACATTATGTGTTTACAGTTTTAGTTTTAGACACTACTGTTGGTATTAGTTTTTATATAACACACGCATCACATACGTGGTGCGCACACATTGTGCATTGGATTCTGCAACCAAAATGCATCGGAGCACATTTTAAAACCAAGTTTACATGTTGATTTTGTAACCCTGGTTTTTGGTTTGAGGTATACCACAATGCACTATATTTTTGTCGTATGTTGTATGTGTTTGGTATTAGCGGTGGTAACATTGGTGGTTGTCAAAACGGGTAAACTTTAGTGCTGGTCATCAAATGTCAAGCTGACACGCTAAGAGTAACAGTTTGTATTTTTTAACTAGAATTTTGTTAATAGTTCGTGTTTTACTATGATAAGAAAAGTGACATTACTAAATAATACACTTTGAGTGACTTTTGACCGTTTGACTCGAGAAATTGGTTTACATTTTAAATAATTCTATTAATTTACCCGTTGAACCATTTTAAATAATTTTATTAATTTACCCGATGTAAGGTGCTTCTAGCAGCGTGCTAGCCACTATTTTGTTTCTGGTGTTTCTTTACTTAAATTGTTGTTAAATGGAAAGAAATCCTGAAAGAGGATAAACGTACTCACGCACTCCAATATATTTGTTTCTGGTGTTTCTGGTGGTCTGCTGGTGTTTCAACATTCAGGCATATCGATTATCTTTCTATTCCATCATGTTATATTGTTATTTTATTCCTAAAGATTGTTGATTTTAAACTATTAGGGTTTTTTAGCAAACAACTGATATTATTATTTTTCACATTTATTTTTTGGGTTTTGGGGATTCAAGATTAACCCAAAATTAAGCATATTAGATGGTCAGTTACTGTTTATGGTCTTTTTCCAGGTGTAATTCAAGGGTGTTTGTTTAGGTTGTTTGGACAAACTAACTGATAAGGATCGTAGGTTGCTAGAAGCATACAAGGGTTACCTGATTGTTGAATCAAGGCTTATAACATGCGATTTAAGGTGGTTTTGCGGTCGTCATCTATATTTGGTTCAGGTCATCATTTTCAAAGAACAAGAATCAAGGGACAACAGGTGAACACAAGTTTGCTAAAACTGTTTCTGCTCTGGTATTGCTTATTTTTTCCCACTTTTGTTTATTGATCTTTATGAGTGTGGGGCTGGATTGAGACACATATCCCATTGTTTCGTTTTGTTTAATTTATGCGTAGAAGGTGCTCGATGAAATGCCTGTGCGAAAACTATTGAACTTGGGTTGAATCATAATTCACATGTTGATTAAATTTGCTTAATATGATTGCCCACCTATGTACTTTGCTATGGAGTAAACTATCGGGAAATTCGGTACCGGTACCAGTTTCAAACCGGGTTGATAGCTTTGACTCATTCCTACTATGAACTTGGTTTGATTTAATAGGTCAAAGAATCAACAAGGATGTTTAGTCAAAAAGTTGTCCTATGGTTAAAGATAAGTGGCTTCTACCTGAAACTTTGAAATACCATATGTTTACTTATATATTTGTTGTTGAATTTTCGAGATTTTTTTTAAACTTAGTCTTATGTTTTGATGGTTAAAAGAAGGGTAGTGGCCCAGTTTTGATGGTCTTTCTAGATTGTGAAGGTGGGCTTGCAGAATACGTATAAATATAAATAATGGTTTAACACATAAAATAAATATTAGTGTAACATAGTTTAGACATAAAATTAAAAAAAATTAAATAAAATATATGTTTTGTTACTATTTTTGTGAACTAAACATGTGAAGTAGAATACCCATATAACCATATGTGTTCAACCAACTCACAAAATGTGAACCATCAATTCAGTGATGCTTCAACGAACAACCGAGTGCTTAAGTCAGAGTTGGAAGCCCTGAGAGCTAAGGTACCTTTTTTTCTTAATCATGTATAATTACATAGGTGACCCGTTTGACCCATATGTTCCTTTACTTTTAATTATTTACATGCTATCAATAAAATCTTTGAAAAAGGTTGGATCTTTTGTAGGATTTTGATTGTTTAAAGTATCTGGCTTACCAAATCATAGGTCAGTGCTTAAAGTTGGGGTTCCAATAATGCTATTACGAAATATAGACCAACAAAATGGTTTATGCAACGGTACAAGGCTACATGTTACAAAATTGTATAGCCGTGTAATTCAAGCAAAGATAATTTTGGGTTGAAATATTGGTACTCGCACATTCATACCTAGAATTAATTTAACTCCTTCGGATAGAAAGATTCCTTTCGCGTTTCAAAGGAGCCAATTTCTAATAGCCGTATGTTTCGCGATGACGATCAACAAAAGCCAGGGCCAGTCGCTATCAAAAGTTGGGTTGTACTTGAGACAACCCGTTTTCACACATGGTCAGTTGTATGTAGCTTTATCAAAGGTTAAAACACGAGATTGAGTCAAGCTACTAATACTTGACAACGACAGCGAACCTACGAATAAAACAAATAATGTTGTTTATAAAGAGATATTCAATGAGTTGTAATTTTTGGTTGTATTCATGCATTTTAATTATTTTGTGTACTCTCTCTCATTTCCGTTAATATTTCAACGTATATATAATTAAAATATTTACGTCAACATGTTAAAATAGTTATTTTTCTTATTAGCCACCCGTGTAACACACGGGAACTTAGACTAGTTTATATATATATATATAGATTGATTATATGATCATCGCAACTTTAAAAAATACACATATATACGAAAATAATTAGTCAAAGAAAACATCAAATACATCAAAAGTGGTGTTCACTGTTCAGTAAAAAAAGGTAAAAAGAATTGAAGTGTCATAATAAATGCTTTTAAAATAAAAAATAAAAAACAACATCGATCACGATGGGACTCGAACCCACAATCTCCCGCTCCGGAGGCGAGCGCCTTATCCATTAGGCCACGCGATCTTTTTGTTTGTTTCTGTTTAATTTTAATATTAAAACACCCAAACAATTATATTTATTAGTAAAAAAAATCAACTATGAGTAAGTATTGTTTTATAAACATATTTGATATAAAATAATAGATTTTGAAACAGATGGATTATTAAATGTTAAAAAAGATTCATTAGATACTAAGGGAAAAGATCCCGTACAAAACGTACGAAAGTCATGAAATGGTAAAAAGAATGCGGTGGCATTTTCGTAATTATTTTACTCGTAATTACCGTACAGGATTAAAATTACCTTACAATATCAAAATTACCCTACAAGATCAAAAATACTCAGATCATTTGTAAACTAATTATGACTCTGCAAAATCATCCTATAAGATCAAAATTACCCTACAAGATCATTTGTAGAGTAATTATGACACTCTAAAAAATTATCCTACAAGATCAAAATTACACTACAAGATCATTTTATAAAATTACCCTACAAGATCATTTGTAGGGTAATTTTAATAATTACTCTACGAGTAAATAATTACGAAAATACCATCGCGTTTTTTTACCTTTACACATCTTTGTACATACGGCTATTTGTATTTGACTTTTTGTCTAGATACTAAATAGTCACATTCAATTCAATACTGAAACGTATATAATTTTACATCTTCTATTTTTTAATCCAGAAAAAATCATGAGAAAAATCCTTTAACATACCAATATAATAACAAAATTTTAAATTTACCGATAAGAAATGTAAAAATAAAATTTACATATTCACTTTATATTCACGTAGCAATGGATCAATGTGAAAATTAACCACTTTTTATATAATAAAGTAGATATACAAAATGCTGATACACGAAAAAAGATAATCATACAAATATTTCACTTGTTTGCTATCAATAATAAATACAAAATGCAGAATAAGTAAAAAACACATCAAGTTTCTTGCATTTCAAGACAATATCGATATATGCCACAAAATAATTTTTATTACTATAAAACTAAAGAACTTGTTTGCTATCAATATTAAATATATTAAAAAATTATCATTCTCGTCTTATAAAGACCAATTTTAAAAGTTATTTCAAAAGCAATTACACAATCAATTTTAAAAGTTATTTCAAAAGTAATTGGCGAGGGATTATTTAAGGGTGAAATTGTCAAATAATCGAACATATCTTTCTCATATGTTCTACATAGTACACGATAATACACGAACACGATAATATACGATACACGAAATTTCATACACGAACATGACACGATAAGGTTTCGTGTCCAGTTTTCCATACACGAACACGAAATAATTTTTTAACAAGTATACACGATAATTACCTGTTAATACTTGTTTACGAATGTTTCAATAATTACATATCTAGGAACCTGTTTAGTGAATCAAAAGTTGCCAAAAGTTCACAATATGGTAAAATCTATATATATATATAAATGAGATGGATTTGGGCTATGTGGCATTTGTCTTTGGCCATGTAAGCTGATGTGGCAATTTGGTTTGGGAGGGAAATCCCATTTTGCTTTCTACATTCACAATTTCTATAGAAAAGAGGCGGGATCCGTTTTATGTATCGGGTCGAGTTTTTTTTTCCGGAATACATTCGGATCATATAAAACCTATGTGAATTGTCATAACAATCATACATACCTACCACAACTTTACTCTTTTCTCTCTTCTCTTTCTTCTAGAATCGTCATCTTCTCACCGGATTTTCAACATTGAATCAAGATCAAAGGTAAATACACCAAATCGAAGTTAAATCTTTGTTATTATATGTTCTGAATGAAGATCGGATGTTGATTTTATGTTATTCCTGTAACGCCCTGCGTTTTCATAATTTCCCTATTTAGAAACCATTGCTTGAAATACTATTTTTGGAAACCTTGTATTCTTGTAATCGCTCCTTTCATTGTAATCATTATCAAACCGAGACTTGGATCATTAATGAAGCTTGCATTTTGTTACATTTATTTTATACACACTCTATGTATGCTCGTATGTTCGATTTGGTGAATCGATCACTGTCTAATCGTTATTCTTGGAAACTATGTGCGAAACTTGTAATTAATCTAAACTTATGCATTGAACGCCTTTTGAACGAGAACTATACTTGTTTATGACATTTATACGCTTAAACATGCTTTGGTTATGATCATCATGCTTAACTACACCTTATACTTTGCTTTTGTATCAAAACAAGTCCCTAAACTCTCAACTTTGCACCAAAAAGGATCAAATACAAACTTCAGGGGCTAAATTGTAACAAAACGAAAGTCTGGAGATCAAGGGCGCCGCGTGACGCGAGGCTCCTTGGCGTCACGCGAGCCCCTGTTTTCGGCAGACTTGTGTTTCTTTCAAATTTTGCACGAAATCCCAAGTTCTAATCTCACCCAATCACCTTTAATCCACCTCTAATCACCTCCAATCACCTTCTAACTCATTCATTATAAATACCCACCTTCCCCAACCCATTTGACACTTTCACAACTCTCTAATCTTCACTAAAACACTCTCAAATCTGCAGAAAATCTGAGTTTGGACAGCTTTGTGACAACCCGGACTTGAATGGTTAGTATCTTAGTCTCATGATTATGTTTTTCTTAGTTATTCTTGTGTTCGTCCCTTGCAATAATATAAATAAGAAAACGCTTGTAAATAAACAATCTAAACTTCGGACATAATTCATGTTCCACATAACCATAGTTCAATCATACAATCTAGTGTGCATTCTGTTAACGTATCAACACATATTAGACAAGGCCCAAATGAAACATGTAGCACAGTTGACACACACAATACCCGTCTTAGCCCATTAACATATAAACGAGTGTTCCAACATATTTAGGCCCATGTATATTAAGGCTTCGGTACGCATATCCTGTTTTAATTAGTGCGGTCCAGCCCAATTCCTCCTTTAGTTGAACAATCTTGGGCCGCTAACCTAGTAGCCCAGCACAAGTAATGACCGGCTCCCTCTTGTTGTTGTAAGTAGGTGATTGGGCTTGAGCCCATTACTTGTTCATCGGCCCACTGATTAGTTGTTGTAACCGGCCTGTTAGGCTAGATATGTATTACTTGTAGGATACGTAAAAGTGCAACTATATCTCCCCACACATTATTAATTTGCGCATAACCTCACAACAAACCCTACCCTATCTCTCTCATACGATCGGCAGCAGGAGAAACCCCCCCCCCTGATCGAGATAACTCTGATTAGCCGAAACTTTTGGTTAGTAACTTCTATCTAAGGTGTTAATGGTTTTACGGTTGCATGATCTTGTTGTATGTCTTTAACAAACTAATTATTTGGCAGTAGACTTGCTTGTTTATGTGAGGATTGTTAGGTTAAATTAGACATAATAACCTGTGGTATAAGTGTTCTTGGGTTCAAAGTATGAAAAACATTTAGAGTTCTTGTGCACCTTAAATAACATACCTGACTATGTTAATATGCGATCATACCAAGTATACTATTCGTTATATGTAAAATTATGAAACAGTATATATGTTTTAGTAATCATGTTTCGGTAATCGACTTGTTCATGGGTGCACTAAGGATTGTTAATCGATTGATTGAGGATTAACATAAAGGAAAAACTATTAAAATACAACAGCACATTAATTGGATAACATAACGTTAACTGGGCCGGTCAGATTTGGGTAGAAAGAAACTGGATTAGGCTATAAGGTGTTGTGAGAACATGGTAGTTGGATTGGGCCACAATAGACTATTGAGGTGTGCACTTCAAGCAAACGCAATTGGGCCAAGTCTATTGGGCCCCGCTGTGAAGTGAGGCTCCGGCCGGGCTGGGCTGCGTGACGGGACGCAGGGACGTTGGGCCTCTGGTCAGTGGGTTAGCCAGCATTAACGGCCTGCTAGGTTGGGCTGCGTTTGTTTATTTGAACCCACCACTAGGTTAAATGTTTTATTGGGTTTAATGTATTGATTTGGGCCGGACAGTTGATTAAATGGGTTACCTTATAACAAACGATTTCATAAATAATAGGAGGTATGGGATGGATAGGTTGAATATATATATTAACCGGATGGAATTATATATTAACCGGATGGACTTGGGCCATCCGGATCGGTTCTATAGTGTTAAGGGCAATCCGGTTAGGGTTGGATAATCGGATTGGGATTGTTGATTGGATCGAACCTTGTAACTTGACTGGACTACTCGATACTATGTACTGTTGGATCAACTGTTTGGACAATCATTGTTCTTTGCTTGAATGGTTGCTTAACTGTTATACGTGCCATACGTGACAACCACTGATGTGATCTATGTGTAAACAAACTGTAAAATTGATCATTACCAAACACTCTCCTAGGTCGCGAGTATTGAATAAATTAACAAGTGAAATATTCTGCCGAGCAAATCAAGGTGAGTTCATTGCATTTTCTCAAGCATGCGTCCCGGTGGTTTGGGACAACTGGTAAACATTTGGAAGGGAAACATTGGGTAAACAACTTAATCGGTTTTGGTTATTGCCTGGAGGGCAATGGGGGTAATTAGTTGATAGCGCTATTAGGTGGGAAACCTCACACCGGGCCGTAAGGACGGGCGTGAACTAATTATCTGGGTATGGCTATTGTTGTTAGAGGCACACTCCTCGGATACATATGGGCACTCTCCCTAGGGTATCTAACGAAGGCAACATAGCAATCGGTCGTTAAGGGGTACCCACTCCCCGGATACATATGGGCACATTCCCTAGGGTATCTAACATGAGCAACATTATAACGCAACATTGAATCGCATTAACATACATCTGGTAACTCAACCCGTTAACAAAACCTTGAACTCACCAGCGTAGTCTGACACACTTGTTTACATGCTTGTAGGTAATTATTGAAGGAACTTGGGAGCTTGCTGTCTGATGCTGCTGGAGTGGTTATGGTCATGATAAACATTTATATTGATTGGGTTTCGACACATTTATACATTTATACTTTTATGCTTCCGCTCAATACTTTGGTTTTGGTTAAACATTTCAAACGTTATATTTATTTCAATTGGGTATTTCAATACATTATGACTTGTGTTTGATATGATTGGTGGCTCTTTGTTGGATCGTTGCACCTCCAATAGGGACATACCCTAGGTGGTAATTTGGGGGTGTGACAAGCTTCTTGTATCTGAGCCACTGGTTATAGAGAACTCGGTTTTAAAAATGTTTTCATAAAACCAGACTATAACCGATTTGATCCAAACGATGACCATGACACTCAGCTCCAGACTGCAAGGTTCGTTTCTCATTTACTATTGCATAGTATATCTAGTGTACACTTATGTATAACATTACACGTGAATGCACACTTGGCACAACAGCATGAGCCCTTACATTACCAACCCCTGTTATGTGAACTGCTAGTGTGACACTTCCCTTCGACTATTGCGATTCTTGATCCCATAAAACCCCTCGCTTGCTATTTGAATGCGGGGAACCTTTTAGCGCAAGTTAAGAGGCACTGAGATAAGCATGCAAATCGCCTTATTATTATGGGTGCACACATAATAATAGCGCGAGGTGCATGCAAATCCCAGTGAGGCTTAATGAGCGTGAGAAGGGTCTGCCCTATTGTGTGTAAACTTGGTAGTTTGTAGATTTCAATGTGATACTCGACTTTTACCTCATTTCGATTGGAGTTATGTGCCTCAGGGTTCAGTCGTCAGTTAGGACTGACTCCCACCTTTGTTGTAAATAAGCATGTAGTAGAATTAACTGATAGTAAATCGATTGAAGCTTCTCATGTTCTTTTTGGTTGTAAACTTGACCTCGTGGGTCAAGTGTTCGATATTGACCTACTTCCCAATACTCTTGTAAGTTTTGACATGGTCGTTGACATGGACTTGGTTATCTACGTATCAAGCAGAAATCCCCTGCAAAAAGAAAATCGTGCGTTCCCTCTCCCCAGTGGGGAATCCTTATCCGTTTAAGATCATCGTAGTGGTGCCGTTGTTGGCATTGTCACAGTCGTGAAAGCCCAGAAGTGCCTACGGAAGGGCTACTCTGTTATACTAGCTCCTGTCACCGATTCGCCACTTTAAGAAAGGAAGATCGAGTATCTTCATGTTATTCGTGAAATTTTTGACATGTCTTCCAAAGAGTTACCTGGTTTACCTCCACATCGTTAGGTGGAATTTTAGAATTGACCTTATGCAAATCCTGATTTCCTTCTGGGGTACAGCAATCCCTTGGATTCGCTGGATACTATCACAGCTTCATCATAGGATTTTCGAAGGGTTCGCAACTTCAACCTCCTTAGCACAGCCGGGAGCTGTGAATCCTTAGGAAAACAAAGTCGCGGAACGTCTTTTCAGCTTTTGAAACCCAACCCTACAACACGCGGAGCATCACTTCTATCCGAGAGTACCGATGATCCAGCGATGTACCATGATGGCTTAATTCAGAGTCCCAGTTACACGCCGATGCAACACGAGAGAGTGATGAATTGCGTAATGGTGTTACGGAGAGGAACTGCACGACCTACAATCTCCGGTGGAAACCGTGGTCGTTGGATTTAAGTGGGAGGCATTACTTAGACGGTACCGAATGCACCAATTAGACCGAAAACAAGGGCCTCCAGTGCACCTTTGTTTCAATAGAGCTAACCATGTGATGGCATCGCTAAATGGAACTTCCGAACGAACACGGGATTAGGAGAACTATACCCACGCATCCCTGTAGACGAACCTTATCACTTTCACTTGTCATCGCCGCTAGAAGTGAAGCAGTCACAGCTACACGCGTTTGTCGTTTTGCAACACTAATCTTTACCCACCAAACTCTGTTTTGGACAAATGATACACTCGCGCGACCGCAATGTAACGAACCTCCCTGTTGTGCCATGCCGCCATGCACCACTACTGGAAATTATTTCTAGACAACAAATTTCCTGGCCAAATCCTTCGGATGTTTAATGGACCCCTGTTTCGCTCGATTCTTTGTACGAACCTCATTAATTCCCTGTTTCTTTGATCGGCAACTGATATAACAACACGCTAACCACCATACCATGATTTCCACTGATCACAAAATTAGCCCCCTCAGGCGTTGTAAAGTATCTATAGATCGAGTTCGTCGGAACTCACTTCAAGCCATTGTTTTAGATCAATTTTCGGGACGAAAATTCTTTCAAGTTGGGGATGATGTGACACCCCGCGAAAACGCTTAACAAAACTAGCTTCCTCAGTGACCGTTTGCTAAATTTCGGGACGAAATTTCTTTCAAGTTGGGGATGATGTGACAACCCGGACTTGAATGGTTAGTATCTTAGTCTCATGATTCTGTTTTTCTTAGTTATTCTTGTGTTCGTCCCTTGCAATAATATAAATAAGAAAACGCTTGTAAATAAACAATCTAAACTTCGGACATAATTCATGTTCCACATAACCATAGTTCAATCATACAATCTAGTGTGCATTCTGTTAATGTATCAACACATATTAGACAAGGCCCAAATGAAACATGTAGCACAGTTGACACACACAATACCCGTCTTAGCCCATTAACATATAAACGAGTGTTCCAACATATTTAGGCCCATGTATATTAAGGCTTCGGTACGCATATCCTGTTTTAATTAGTGCGGTCCAGCCCAATTCCTCCTTTAGTTGAACAATCTTGGGCCGCTAACCTAGTAGCCCAACACAAGTAATGACCGGCTCCCTCTTGTTGTTGTAAGTAGGTGATTGGGCTTGAGCCCATTACTTGTTCATCGGCCCACTGATTAGTTGTTGTAACCGGCCTGTTAGGCTAGATATGTATTACTTGTAGGATACGTAAAAGTGCAACTATATCTCCCCACACATTATTAATTTGCGCATAACCTCACAACAAACCCTACCCTATCTCTCTCATACGATCGGCAGCAGGAGAAACCCCCCCCCCCTGATCGAGATAACTCTGATTAGCCGAAACTTTTGGTTAGTAACTTCTATCTAAGGTGTTAATGGTTTTACGGTTGCATGATCTTGTTGTATGTCTTTAACAAACTAATTATTTGGCAGTAGACTTGCTTGTTTATGTGAGGATTGTTAGGTTAAATTAGACATAATAACCTGTGGTATAAGTGTTCTTGGGTTCAAAGTATGAAAAACATTTAGAGTTCTTGTGCACCTTAAATAACATACCTGACTATGTTAATATGCGATCATACCAAGTATACTATTCGTTATATGTAAAATTATGAAACAGTATATATGTTTTAGTAATCATGTTTCGGTAATCGACTTGTTCATGGGTGCACTAAGGATTGTTAATCGATTGATTGAGGATTAACATAAAGGAAAAACTATTAAAATACAACAGCACATTAATTGGATAACATAACGTTAACTGGGCCGGTCAGATTTGGGTAGAAAGAAACTGGATTAGGCTATAAGGTGTTGTGAGAACATGGTAGTTGGATTGGGCCACAATAGACTATTGAGGTGTGCACTTCAAGCAAACGCAATTGGGCCAAGTCTATTGGGCCCCGCTGTGAAGTGAGGCTCCGGCCGGGCTGGGCTGCGTGACGGGACGCAGGGACGTTGGGCCTCTGGTCAGTGGGTTAGCCAGCATTAACGGCCTGCTAGGTTGGGCTGCGTTTGTTTATTTGAACCCACCACTAGGTTAAATGTTTTATTGGGTTTAATGTATTGATTTGGGCCGGACAGTTGATTAAATGGGTTACCTTATAACAAACGATTTCATAAATAATAGGAGGTATGGGATGGATAGGTTGAATATATATATTAACCGGATGGAATTATATATTAACCGGATGGACTTGGGCCATCCGGATCGGTTCTATAGTGTTAAGGGCAATCCGGTTAGGGTTGGATAATCGGATTGGGATTGTTGATTGGATCGAACCTTGTAACTTGACTGGACTACTCGATACTATGTACTGTTGGATCAACTGTTTGGACAATCATTGTTCTTTGCTTGAATGGTTGCTTAACTGTTATACGTGCCATACGTGACAACCACTGATGTGATCTATGTGTAAACAAACTGTAAAACTGATCATTACCAAACACTCTCCTAGGTCGCGAGTATTGAATAAATTAACAAGTGAAATATTCTGCCGAGCAAATCAAGGTGAGTTCATTGCATTTTCTCAAGCATGCGTCCCGGTGGTTTGGGACAACTGGTAAACATTTGGAAGGGAAACATTGGGTAAACAACTTAATCGGTTTTGGTTATTGCCTGGAGGGCAATGGGGGTAATTAGTTGATAGCGCTATTAGGTGGGAAACCTCACACCGGGCCGTAAGGACGGGCGTGAACTAATTATCTGGGTATGGCTATTGTTGTTAGAGGCACACTCCTCGGATACATATGGGCACTCTCCCTAGGGTATCTAACGAAGGCAACATAGCAATCGGTCGTTAAGGGGTACCCACTCCCCGGATACATATGGGCACATTCCCTAGGGTATCTAACATGAGCAACATTGTAACGCAACATTGAATCGCATTAACATACATCTGGTAACTCAACCCGTTAACAAAACCTTGAACTCACCAGCGTAGTCTGACACACTTGTTTACATGCTTGTAGGTAATTATTGAAGGAACTTGGGAGCTTGCTGTCTGATGCTGCTGGAGTGGTTATGGTCATGATAAACATTTATATTGATTGGGTTTCGACACATTTATACATTTATACTTTTATGCTTCCGCTCAATACTTTGGTTTTGGTTAAACATTTCAAACGTTATATTTATTTCAATTGGGTATTTCAATACATTATGACTTGTGTTTGATATGATTGGTGGCTCTTTGTTGGATCGTTGCACCTCCAATAGGGACATACCCTAGGTGGTAATTTGGGGGTGTGACAAGCTTCTTGTATCTTTACTAAAGTGAGTGTAACTCACTCATTTCTTAACCAAATCACTTGGTTCTTCTTCCTAATGCTTCATTATGTCCTTAGGTTTGAATCCTTGGTTTTTCCTTGGAAGAATCATGCTTGGATTTGCCTTAAAATGGACCAAAACTTTCTGTTTTATATTTTACTTTTCAACAACTTGTTATTCCTTATCAAACTTGAGTTTACTCATCTCATTCCTATGTCCTAATGCTTATAACACTTTTGTGGTTGGTTAGGCTTAAAAACAAGGTTGAGACACTCAAATATCAGAGGATTAAACCTCATAACATTGTGTTTTGTCTAGGGTTTCAACCCACAAATCGTGTCAAACATAGTTTTGATATATGAGTGATTATGGAACAACTTGGGTTGTTCCAAACATAAAATCCTCACATGGTTTGATGATTTCTAATAGATAGTTTACTTTACTTACTTGTAATGACCTTAGTTCATGACCCTCCTTGGTTGTTTTTACATCAAGTGTAGTGGTGAACATCTAAGGGGTCCCTAAACGGAAGCATGTTCTTCCTACCCCGTACATGACATTCATGAATGACTCGAGGTGCCTAAACGAAGATCTTAATCTTCTACCTCCTACTTGAATTATTGGACTTAATAATATGTAATACTTAAATATATATACACACCCATTCGAACCTTTAATATTAAACTTGTGTTTATATGTTAAAGTAGTAGAATGACATCTAAGACTTAACACTCCAAGTATGATTCTAATGGGCTTACTACCCATGAAATACAATATAACCCTAGTGGTTACGTAGTGTCATATAAGAGTATAAGTCAAGGATGATTATTTTGATACCCTACTTTATGCTATTTTAAACTCCAATTTATAATCTTCCGTAAACGCCAAACTCACACACCTACGTTTCCTCGTGTAGAAGGACTAGGTGCTCCAAGCTAAATCATCCACCAAACTTACTCTCGGAACTTCCAAGTCAAGACTTGTAAACCGTGAGTATACTCGTATTCCCCTTTTTTACTTTTTACCACTTTTGGGGTGTAATATGTTTACCTATCAAAACATACACATGAACACTTTGTTTAAAACACATGAACAGTCCTATAACATGCTTGTATACGTGATGGCTTGATACTTTAAATTTGGGTTATTCTTATGTGTTGAACTTATCATTAATTTCGTACGAGCCAAACCTTGACATATGTAGCGCTATAGGATTAACGACCCGCCCGTAAACTTGAGGTTATGTCTTGAGCATATTGCGTTTTCTTGGTTTGATATGTTAGACACATGCCATATTTAATGTTTATCTTGAATCATATGCTTGCTATGAGGAATTGTTCACACTTTTATCTTATGCTATGTATGTATCAAACTTGTATACTCGCATTTGCTTTTGCATTGAATTGTATTTTTAAACATGTTACAGGTTGATGATGATGAAATGAAAACGGATAGCAAAGATGCCTAGATACTCACTTAGACGTTTAGGTTCAAAGTGTTGTATCAATTTTGTTTATGTTATGTTGAACAATGTTGTTATATGCTCTTCTTGTAATGTTTGACAATTTATTTTGGAAATGAAATTTGGATTATTAAATTATTGTCACAAATAGCGTTATGATGTCTCGAGCAATCTTCACACTTCGTCTCATCCCGATGTTTCCGCCATTGGTTGGGGTGTGACAGATTGGTATCAGAGCCATAACTATAGGGAATTAGGAAAATTGCCATGCTTTTGCCCTAGTCTATAGTTTTAGGAACTTTGTCTCTTATTTGTTGTTTAAAACATTTGTGCTCTATCTTACATGCTTCCTAGCTACAATTCTTGTTATTAAACTTATGCGCCTTTCCTAAGGCTAACACGAATACACTTATGCTATTTTATACTCTTGTAACATCAACGAGACAACTTTACCAAAATAGGCGTGAAACCCACAATTTGGTAAACGACTCTCACTCTACCTTTAATCTATTTTTGCACGAAATTTCACCATTAAGCTAGGAGTGACATCCACAACTTAATGGTAATTTCCATTTCAACTCTAGTGGACCCTTGTCAAAGTGTCAAATTTTATTTTGGCCGACAAGTACCAACCACATTTAGGGTACGAAATCGTCAAGTTAGGGGTGAAACCCGCATCTTGTCGATTAAGTCCCATTCCTTGATTTTTATTCTCGCCAAAGTCCCGAATGTTCCAATCATTTAGAGATGTGTAGTAACCGGAAGGGTAAGATACCGTTAATCGCTTCTCGACGAGAGTATCTTACTTATAGGCCAAAGCACAATATCTCTAACTCAAAAGGACTTTCGACCCACTTTGGAATTGTCGACGTTTCTCTACCCGAAACAATCCTATGTTTTATTGAGCCTCTCTTTTATGTAACTCAATTTATATGTGATTTTATACTTGAACGTTCTTTCATTTCGAAATGTCGTTTTAATCATTTCGCACGTTACCGCAATCACAAACAATGATAATCCCTCTCGTGAACAAACTAAATTTACAATTCTTTCATTTATTCATGCTATGTGGAATTCATGACTATGCTATATGAAACTTTTAAACTTTTATACTATGCAAATCAACTTGAATCTTTATGCTATGTGACCCTTTATGCTATGTGATCAATTTCATCTTCTTAAACAAACATTATGACCAAGTCTCACCTATTCCCTCTTTACGAATTCGAATTATTTTTGGAATTTCACTTTTACACATATATCGTACAAATACTTTATCATACATTTATACATTATTCACATACATGATTTCACATAATTTTATTTATACCCCCTTGTAACAATAAATGGAGACATATAATCAAGATTGGAGTGATTTCCTTACCTTGACGACTAACTCCGTTTCTTTTCTCATCTTACAACGACCTCGCCAAAGTATTAGGGGTGATTCCCTTACTTAGGTGATCGTTACCAATATTTTCCTTAATAGACTATATTACGTAAACATGATCACGTTTATATCTAAATCGTTTATCATTAGGCAAAATCTCTATTTATTTCAACATGCATTGTTTATATGAACGAATTTCTTATTCTACAATCTATTTTTTTATATAGCTCATACACACAAAATTGTTAACCTTTACCATAAACGCTTATGTGTCGATTTTCAAAAATTACGAAATACTACTTATCAACCTAGTTGGTTTAATAAATCCATTGCCCATGAAATTTTGTATCCAACGTAACTATTGAAAAAGGCTCATCTTATATCCTTAAACTAGAGATCTTCTACTTTCAATTAGGAAATCAAATCAACTTTTCCCGCACACCTATAAAATACTACCAAAGTTATTCAATCATTTACTAAAATTTCTTTCAAAACCAGTAAAATGTTTTATTAAAAACGCTTTTTCAACAATCACTAAGATCGTATACCAAAATCCTTTTCTTACGAATCAACGTTGTCACAAAAATGTCTAAAATTCGAATTTCTTCTTTATGCAAGATCATTTAAAACGATGCAAACTTATTTACTTCTAGAACCTTTTCAACCATTATTCAATACGTCAATTTAATTTAAAATGTGTGGGCAAGGAAACTTCATAAGAACCAACCATCTTCAACGAGTGTAAATCCTTTTTAAAGCAAGAGTAGCATTCCCTTTCTTTCACAAAGTATAATACGCATAACCAATAAATATTTTATGCTCTCTTTACATTTATGAACTAGATTCTATACTTCATGTCAACCCGATCTATTTTGATTTTAATTAAATTTCACACTTGCTCAAACAACTATAAATGTATATCATTTTACGTGCTTTAGTTTATATCTCACGACAATTTCACCTATACACTCATTTTACCTTCATACTCAAAACTTCTTGGCCTTTCTTTTCATGTTTAAATTCGTATATTACGATTCATATCATAAACAAAATCATTACGTATTACACTCATATCCATATTCGTATTTCTACACCTTATGTCTACACCTATATTTATATTTACACATTTATGGTAATTTTCATAATCATATCTATATCCATACGTTTTATATTATACTCGTGTTCCCAAATTATACCTTTACACTATACTTATATCCAAGTTTATATTCATGTAATACAATTATACTTACACTCACAATTACGTTGCGCTAATATTCATATTCGTGTTTATACTCATATATCCTACTTGTACCTGTACCTATGCAACTATGCTTAAACTTATATTCACATCCATATATTTTCCTCATACCAATACAATTATGTTTGTACTTAAATAAATAGTTATACTTGCATTTATACAATTTATGATAGACTCATACTTATATATATACTCTCATTTATACGATTTACGTTTATGCTCACGCTCATTCGTTTATGCTCAAAATTGTACTCGCATATATACTCATACTTTTACTCATACTCCTGGCATGCGTTTTATTTAAACTTATACTAGACTCATGCTTTTACACAAAATTTATACCTTCGCACTATACGCGGGCGAAACCCGAGGGATTCGCTTACGTTATTATACTATTTGAAACACAAGCGTGCTTATATGCCATGCCTCTATGCACGCAGTCTTATTTTTAGAATTTATTTATACCTTAATTCATACGCAACTAGTACAAGTAATGCGGATCATGTGACGATCAATGTAATCACGGGTGCACACGGGATTATAGTGATAGTCGTATGAGAACCATAGAGTGTACTATTGTGTATGGTAAGACACGGAACGTAACATGACACCGAATACGAAACGGACGTCACATGGTCAAGACATGGTGGATACGCCGCTGGTACTTCCTATATATAAGTGTTTTCATCATGTTACCAAACTCTCGTAAAACGTGCCATGAGAAATTCAGTGTTTTGAAGACCTTTTTGGACCTTATTGCCAAATTTTTTTTTTCTTTTCAAGCCTACATCTTCCTAAATTTCGGGACGAAATTTCCTAAAGGAGGGGAGACTGTAACGCCCTGCGTTTTCATAATTTCCCTATTTAGAAACCATTGCTTGAAATACTATTTTTGGAAACCTTGTATTCTTGTAATCGCTCCTTTCATTGTAATCATTATCAAACCGAGACTTGGATCATTAATGAAGCTTGCATTTTGTTACATTTATTTTATACACACTCTATGTATGCTCGTATGTTCGATTTGGTGAATCGATCACTGTCTAATCGTTATTCTTGGAAACTATGTGCGAAACTTGTAATTAATCTAAACTTATGCATTGAACGCCTTTTGAACGAGAACTATACTTGTTTATGACATTTATACGCTTAAACATGCTTTGGTTATGATCATCATGCTTAACTACACCTTATACTTTGCTTTTGTATCAAAACAAGTCCCTAAACTCTCAACTTTGCACCAAAAAGGATCAAATACAAACTTCAGGGGCTAAATTGTAACAAAACAAAAGTCTGGAGATCAAGGGCGCCGCGTGACGCAAGGCTCCTTGGCGTCACGCGAGCCCCTGTTTTCGGCAGACTTGTGTTTCTTTCAAATTTTGCACGAAATCCCAAGTTCTAATCTCACCCAATCACCTTTAATCCACCTCTAATCACCTCCAATCACCTTCTAACTCATTCATTATAAATACCCACCTTCCCCAACCCATTTGACACTTTCACAACTCTCTAATCTTCACTAAAACACTCTCAAATCTGCAGAAAATCTGAGTTTGGACAGCTTCTTGTATCTTTACTAAAGTGAGTGTAACTCACTCATTTCTTAACCAAATCACTTGGTTCTTCTTCCTAATGCTTCATTATGTCCTTAGGTTTGAATCCTTGGTTTTTCCTTGGAAGAATCATGCTTGGATTTGCCTTAAAATGGACCAAAACTTTCTGTTTTATATTTTACTTTTCAACAACTTGTTATTCCTTATCAAACTTGAGTTTACTCATCTCATTCCTATGTCCTAATGCTTACAACACTTTTGTGGTTGGTTAGGCTTAAAAACAAGGTTGAGACACTCAAATATCAGAGGATTAAACCTCATAACATTGTGTTTTGTCTAGGGTTTCAACCCACAAATCGTGTCAAACATAGTTTTGATATATGAGTGATTATGGAACAACTTGGGTTGTTCCAAACATAAAATCCTCACATGGTTTGATGATTTCTAATAGATAGTTTACTTTACTTACTTGTAATGACCTTAGTTCATGACCCTCCTTGGTTGTTTTTACATCAAGTGTAGTGGTGAACATCTAAGGGGTCCCTAAACGGAAGCATGTTCTTCCTACCCCGTACATGACATTCATGAATGACTCGAGGTGCCTAAATGAAGATCTTAATCTTCTACCTCCTACTTGAATTATTGGACTTAATAATATGTAATACTTAAATATATATACACACCCATTCGAACCTTTAATATTAAACTTGTGTTTATATGTTAAAGTAGTAGAATGACATCTAAGACTTAACACTCCAAGTATGATTCTAATGGGCTTACTACCCATGAAATACAATATAACCCTAGTGGTTACGTAGTGTCATATAAGAGTATAAGTCAAGGATGATTATTTTGATACCCTACTTTATGCTATTTTAAACTCCAATTTATAATCTTCCGTAAACGCCAAACTCACACACCTACGTTTCCTCGTGTAGAAGGACTAGGTGCTCCAAGCTAAATCATCCACCAAACTTACTCTCGGAACTTCCAAGTCAAGACTTGTAAACCGTGAGTATACTCGTATTCCCCTTTTTTACTTTTTACCACTTTTGGGGTGTAATATGTTTACCTATCAAAACATACACATGAACACTTTGTTTAAAACACATGAACAGTCCTATAACATGCTTGTATACGTGATGGCTTGATACTTTAAATTTGGGTTATTCTTATGTGTTGAACTTATCATTAACTTCGTACGAGCCAAACCTTGACATATGTAGCGCTATAGGATTAACGACCCGCCCGTAAACTTGAGGTTATGTCTTGAGCATATTGCGTTTTCTTGGTTTGATATGTTAGACACATGCCATATTTAATGTTTATCTTGAATCATATGCTTGCTATGAGGAATTGTTCACACTTTTATCTTATGCTATGTATGTATCAAACTTGTATACTCGCCTTTGCTTTTGCATTGAATTGTATTTTTAAACATGTTACAGGTTGATGATGATGAAATGAAAACGGATAGCAAAGATGCCTAGATACTCACTTAGACGTTTAGGTTCAAAGTGTTGTATCAATTTTGTTTATGTTATGTTGAACAATGTTGTTATATGCTCTTCTTGTAATGTTTGACAATTTATTTTGGAAATGAAATTTGGATTATTAAATTATTGTCACAAATAGCGTTATGATGTCTCGAGCAATCTTCACACTTCGTCTCATCCCGATGTTTCCGCCATTGGTTGGGGTGTGACAATTCCGTACACCAAATCGAACTTAAATCTTCGTTATTATATGTTCCGAATGAAGATCTGATGTTGAATTTATGTTATTCCTTTGTATTTAAAGGTATGTTCAATCTTTGTTCTTTCTACTTCTATTAACCTTTTTTTTCCTGATTTTTTGTAGATCCGCCTATATATCTTGAAGGTATGTTGTTTTACTCTGTTGTTTATGTAGTATTCATCTTTAATCTAAGCGATTGAACATGTTTAATTTTTTTTTAACTATATTAACCTCTTTTTTTTCTGATTTTGTAGATCAGACCATAAATCTTGAAGGTATGTTGTTTTACTCGGTTGTTTATGTAGTATACATCTTTAATCTAAGAGATTGAACATGTTTATTTTTTTCTTAAACCAAAATCTACATCAGATGTTTTTTGTTGATTTTTGTTATGTATAAAATCAAGTTTCCGGGTTTTTCTTAATCATCTATTGCACATTTATCGCAGTTAATGATTTTGGTTGTTGTATTTTTTCATGTGATCCTTACATCCGTTATAACAATCTGAATACCACCATTCGTCAAGCAACAGAGGTTAGTTTATCATATTTTTTTTATATATATAGTGTGTTTTATTCTAATTAAATTATCAATGTTTTGAAGTTCATATTCTTTGATTTTTCAGTTATCATTTGTTCAATTTAGCTTTAAAGAAACATTTAATTTCTTTTTAAAATTTATTTTTTTCCTATAAATAGACCACTGTTTTTAAGGTTAATTTTTGAAATTTGAATTATAAGTCTGTTTCTTTAATTAGACATTGTTTCTATAAATATGTTACGGTTATATTTTTTTTAAAAATTGCTTACTTCCTTTGCAGTTATAGATATTTATTTCTGAACAGAGTCTGTCCTCCATAGTTTTTTCTGATATGAGTATTTTTGATGTGAGTATTTCTGATTTGATATTTTGTTCGAATTATTATAGTTACTTATGTATTTTTTTCATACGAATGTTAGTTTTATATATTTTTATTAAAAAATACAACAATTGAATATATATCTTACACACGATAAAACATAACAGTCAAATTACCAAATAAGTTGATGTTTGAATTTGTATGTTGACTTATTTCTAGATGTATATCTTATATTTTTATTAACTTATTATTAATTTTAGGAAACTTATAAATATTTATAATAATTAACAAAACAATGAAAATTTATTTATGTTAAATTATTTGGTCGATTTTGTCTATTCGTAATTTCCAAAGTTTTGTAAAGTAATATTTCCATTTATAATGCAATAACATATCAAAGTTATTTTAGATAAATTTGTTTCTTTATTAATTAACAATCATATTTAAGTAAAATGGAAACTACAATAGAATGACAAATAATTTTGATGTAGATAATTTATTTTTTTATCAAAATATATATAATATTTGTTTTCTTATATGGTATTACACTTTTAATTAATTATTTAACGATCATTTGTTGAGTACTAATAAAAAAATCCTTATTTTGATTGTCACAGTTTTCTATTTGCAATTGAGGTTTTGTTTTGATCAAAGTTGGTTATGCAAGGTAAGTGTTCAATCTCATGTTAATTTGAAAATGGCTCAATCTTAAGCTTCAATATTTCGAGTAAATGTGATGTATATTTATGTTACTTAATAATAGGTAAATGGGGGATATCTACAAATTTTGATGGTACACGGCTTTTCATTTAACGACAATTTTGATCAGATACTGACATTTAAGGAAAAGTGAGCAAAATTTATTATTTTAATTTTTCTAATTTTATCAACTAAATTTTTATTTATATTTTGTTGTTCATTTTAAATTATGGTTTCATTTATATTTTAACTACTATCAGAATCTTAATACGCTTTCATTTATATTTTAACTACTATCAGAATCTTAATACAATGTTGGGTAGAAGATGCTGGAGAATGAACTTAAGCGTAATTTGGATGCCGTTTATGATGTGGATTTATGTTCTTCTCAGTCTTCCACTAAACCGCGTATGGGTGATTGTGAGAACAATGAAGGTTTGTATTTGAAAGCAAAGCTGGAAAAGTAGTCTCAGGATTTAATAGTCATTTCAGATTTTTCAAAGATTTTATGATGTTTTTATTTTGTTTAATCTTTCTACTTCTATTAACCTTTTTTTCCTGATTTTTTGTAGATCCGCCTATATATCTTGAAGGTGTGTTGTTTTACTCTGTTGTTTATGTAGTATTCATCTTTAATCTAAGCGATTGAACATGTTTAATTTTTTTTTAACTATATTAACTTCTTTTTTCTGATTTTGTAGATCAGACCATAAATCTTGAAGGTATGTTGTTTTACTCGGTTGTTTATGTAGTATACATCTTTAATCTAAGAGATTGAACATGTTTATTTTTTTCTTAAACCAAAATCTACATCAGATGTTTTTTGTTGATTTTTGTTATGTATAAAATCAAGTTTTCGGGTTTTTCTTAATCATCTATTCCACATTTATCGCAGTTAATGATTTTGGTTGTTGTATTTTTTCATGTGATTCCTTACATCCGTTATAACAATCTGAATCCCACCATTCGTCAAGTAACAGAGGTTAGTTTATCATATTTTTTTTATATATATAGTGTGTTTTATTCTTATTAAATTATCAATGTTTTGAAGTTCATATTCTTTGATTTTTCAGTTATCATTTGTTCAATTTAGCTTTAAAGAAACATTTAATTTCTTTTTAAAATTTATTTTTTTCCTATAAATAGACCACTGTTTTTTAAGGTTAATTTTTGAAATTTGAATTACAAGTCTGTTTCTTTAATTAGACATTGTTTCTATAAATATGTTACAGTTATATTTTTTTAAAAAATTGCTTACTTCCTTTGCAGTTATAGATATTTATTTCTGAACCGAGTCTGTCCTCCATAGTTTTTTCTGATGTGAGTATTTCTGATTTGATATTTTGTTCGAATTATGATAGTTACTTATGTATTTTTTTCAATACGAATGTTAGTTTTATATATTATTCCATATATAAGTTTGCAAGTTTTTTGTGCATCATAAGTTGTACATTGAGCTTTGTGAGTTTTTCAAAAAACAAACTTGATTTTTTACTTTAACCCAAAGGTTTTTACCCTTTTCAATTTTAACCCTACATAATTTGTTTTTTAACTTTAACCCAAAACTTTTCATTATTTGCAATTTAACTTCGCAACTTTTGTCACTTATACTTTTCATCTTTCGCAAATTTTCGTTTTACGTATAGTTCTAATTTTTTTTCGAGTTAATACGACGCAACGTGCATGTGTGGTTCAACGTTTTTATCTCTATTTTCCATGTTTGACAGGTTCGTCTCAACACGTATACCCTAGGTCGAGGCAGTGTTGGTGGTCGATGACGGTTGTGTGACATTAGTACTATTCGACAACGTTTTACGCCTCGCCGCAACCCGGGGTGCGCTTTGGGGTTTTTCAAAGAAAAAATAGTTATGCATATGGTTGGCGTAACGTTGGCTTTGGGGGTTTTCCAAAAAAATTTGATTTTTTTTTACTTTTCACCCAAAAGTCTTTCATAAATTACTTTTAACCCAAAACTATTTGTTTTATTATTTCTAACCCAAAACTTTTTATCTTTTACAATCTATTCTCATAACTTTTTTTTACTTTCAACTTGGTCTTTTATAGTTTTCATTTTCCGCAAATTTTTCGATTTATGCTTGGTTCTAAATTTTGTGACTTAACACATCGCAATGTACGTCTTTGGTTTAACGTTTTTACGTTTCGTTCTAATTTTGCGAGTTAACACGACTCAACGTGCGTGTGTGAGTGAACGTTTTCACATCATCTATTTTTCCCCGTTTGACAAGTTTAACATAACGTGCGGGTCCTAGATCGACTTAGTTATAACTAAAGATTCCCCGCCGCATTGCGGCGGGTCGCAATCCTAGTTTTTATTAAAAAATACAACAATTGAATATATCTTACACACGATAAAACATAACAGTCAAATTACCAAATAAGTAGATGTTTGAATTTGTATGTTGATTTATTTCTAGCTGTATATCTTATATTTTTATTAACTTATTATTAATTTTAGGAAACTTATAAAATTTATAATAATTAACAAAACAATGATAATTTATTTATGTTAAATTATTTGGTCGATTTTGTCTATTCGTAATTTCCAAAGTTTTCTAAAGTAATATTTCCATTTATAATGCAATAACATATCAAAGTTATTTTAGATAAATTTGTTTCTTTATTAATTAACAATCATATTTAAGTAAAATGAAAACTACAATAGAATGAGAAATAATTTTGATGTATATAATTTATTTTTTTATCAAAATATATATAATATTTGTTTTCTTATATGGTATTACACTTTTAATTAATTATTTAACGATCATTTGTTGAGTACTAATAAAAAAATCCTTATTTTGATTGTCACAGTTTAAATTTCGTTAATGATTTTTTTTTTTTTTTGAAACCTCAAATTCAAATTTTAGTGATTTATTTTTAGTATGATAATTTTTCTGGAATTAAGGTTTCTATTTAAATTTTAAATTTAAAAGTTTTCCATTAATGTGTTTCATTTTAAATTTTGAATCTGTAAATTAAATTTAAATTTGAAAGTTTAGACTTTCCTAATAAGTTTGCTTGATTTACGGGATTGGATATTAGTGATTTGATTTTCAGATTTTAAATTTTAAATTTTGAAGTCAATCATTATTTTAAATTTAAATTTTGAAGTAAACCATTATTGTGTTTGATTTTAAATTTTGTATGCTTTGAAATCTTGATGTTTTTTTTATGAGATGCTTTGACTATATTATTTGTAACTTTAGGGATGCTTCGAGTCTTTGACTATTGTTTTTGTACTCGAGTTGCATATCTCACAAACTTTTTGTGTTTTGTAATTTTAGGTGAAGAGCTTCTTTCAGACTCCTTCCCCTACAAGGAACTATTGAATGGGTTCCTATGAGAAGTTGAAGGAAAGGTATATCTTGCACTGTTTTGTGAGTTATAATTTTTGTATTTAATTAGTTTTTAATTCTTTAAAGATGTCTTTAATTTCTTTTTAAATCTGTTTTTGTTTCTATAAATAGATTAGTGTTGTTAAAGATGATTTTTGTATTCAAAATTATGATTCGGTTTCTGTAAATAGACTTTGTTTCTATAAATAGATTACCGTTATATTTTTTTTAAACAATGGTTACTTCGTTTGCAGTTATGGATAATGAAAACAATGCTCCTTCGTTATTAAAGTCGATTGAGGACTATGATCCTATATTTTTCGAATTGTTCGTCGACCAAAAACAGGTTAGTTTAGTTTTGTTGGTGTTGTTTGTTTTTTGATATGTATAGTCTTTCTTTTTTATTTTTGTCTTTAGGTGTTAATTTGAAATTTTATGTGATTATCTTTTGAAGTTCTTATGGTTTGTTTTGTGAGTTATAATTTTTTTGTATTTAGTTATGATTTTTGTACTTAGTTAATTGTTAATTCTTTAAAGATGTCTTTAATTTCTTTTTAAAGTTGTTTTTGTTTCTATAAATAGATTAGTGTTGTTAAAGATGATTTTTGTATTCGAAATTATGATTCGGTTTATGTAAATAGACTTTGTTTCTATAAATAGATTACCGTTATATTTTTTTTTAAAACAGTGGTTACTTCCATTGCAGTTATGGATCATGAAAACAACGCTCCTTCGTTGTTAAAGTTGATTGGGGACTATGATCCTATATTTTTGGTATGTTTCTTAAGTTTTCAGTTTTGTGCACACAATAAGTTATTGCAACTTATATGTTTTTTTTGTTTCGATTGATAGGAAATACCATATGATTTTGCAACCTTATTGTGGGGAGAACAACTTCCATATGTCAATGTCTTAAAATTATTGATGATGATTTATCGTGAGTCATTGAGTTATAAATTTTGTATTTAGTTAGTTGTTAATTCTTTAAAGATGCCTTTGATTTCAATTTTAAAGTTGTTTTTGTTTCTATAAACAGATTATTGTTGTTAAAGATTATTTTTGTATTCGGAATTATGATTCGGTTTCTGTAAATAGTCTTTGTTTCTATAAATATATTACCATTATATATTTTTTAAAACAATGGTTACTTCATTTGCAGTTATGGATCCTAAAAACAACTCTCATTCGTTGTTAAAGTTTATTGAGTAATATGATCCTATATTTTTGGTATGTTTCCTTAGTGATTTGATTTTTAAATTTTAAATTTTGAAATCAATCATTATTTTAAATTTAAATTTGAAAGTTTTCCATTAATGTGTTTGATTTTAAATTTCAAATCTGTAAATTGAATTTAAATTTGAAAGGTTAGACTTTCCTAATAAGTTTGCTTGATTTATGGGATTGGATATTAGTGATTTGATTTTCAGATTTTAAATTTTAAATTTTGAAGTCAATCATTATTTTAAATTTAAATTTTGAAGTAAACCATTATTGTGTTTGATTTTAAATTTTGAATGCTTTGAAATCCTGATGTTTTTTATGAGATGCTTTGACTATATTATTTGTAATTTTAGGGATGTGCTTTTATTTTGATTCATTAGGTGTTTATTTTGGATGGTCCGGAGTTTTTGGCTGCAACTATGTTGGACAGAGATATGCTTGCTATTGCTATAAATTGGTACCATGTCGGTTGGTTTTGACTCGTAAGGTTAGACTTTCCTAATAAGTTTGATTGATTTACGGGATTAGATATTAGTGATTTGATTTTCAAATTTTAAATTTTAAATTTTGAAGTTAATCATTAATCTAAATTTAAATTTTGAAATAAACCATTATTGTGTTTGATTTTAAATTTTCAATTTCGAAGTCAATTATTATGTTAAATTTAAATTTGAAAGTTTGCCATTAATGTGTTTGATTTTAAATTTCGAATCTGTAAATTGAATTTAAATTTGAAAAGTTAGTCTTTCCTAATAAGTTTGCTTGATTTACGGGATTGGATATTAGTATACTTTGTTTATTTGGTTTTAACTAATAATTTGATTGACTCGGTTGCTAGATTTGTGACGATGCGTCGGACAAACAACATTGGGAAAATATACAGCCTTGATCCTTGGTAAGTTAACACATTAGTTAAGGTTATGATGTTTTTTCATGGCACCGACACATTATTGAGTAGTAGCGCATTAGGTTAGTGATATTAAAATTTGTGCCTTGAGAAATTTTGTATATTGATTGATGTTTGAAATTGATTGTGAGGTATTTGATTGTGCATTGTATCGCTGATTGATGTATGAGATTTTGTTGATTGGCATAAGGTATTAGATAAGATGTGTTTGAAGTTGTGAAGATGAATAAGTGAGACATGTGTAGCAGATATTAGTGAGTGCACAACACATTAGTTAGGGTTTTGAATTATTGCTACAGGTTAGTGATGTTAGAGATTGTGTTATGAGAAATGTGTAGATTGAATTATGTCTGTGTTTGATTGTGACACCTTTGATTGTGTATGAAATTGCTGGTTATATGAGATTTTGTTGATTGTAGACAAATAAGTTTGAACATAACTTATTAGATTTGAAAGTTTGCCATTAATGTGTTTGATTTTAAATTTCGAAACTGTAAATTGAATTTAAATTTTAAAGGTTAGACTTTCCTAATAAGTTTGCTTGATTTACGGGATTGGATATTAGTGATTTGATTTTCAGATTTTAAATTTTAAATTTTGAACTCAATCATTATTTTAAATTTAAATTTTGAAGTAATGGCAATCTGAGTCTGATTTTTTTCGTGATTAATATCCGCTTGAGTAACCCAATCTGAGTCTGATTTTTTTCGCTAACAATTCTGGTAAACTTTCCCGATTTGGGTTTTCTGCAAGGCTAATCATCTAAATTAATTTGTTATTTTTATGGTTTACCATTGCATAAGTTAGTATAATTTGTTGACAAAGTTTTGTTTTGTGTGATAGTAGTCATAAATTGAGTAATATTCAAGGTTTATGTGTTTTTATTTTGATTCATTAAATAAGATGTGTTTGAGTAATATTCAAGGTTTATGTATATATGAGATTTTGTTGATTGGCATAAGGTGTTAGATAAGATGTGTTTGAAGTTGTGAAGATGAATAAGTGAGACATGTGTAGCAGATATTAGTGAGTGCACAACACATTAGTTAGGGTTTTGAATTATTGCTACAGGTTAGTGATGTTAGAGATTGTGTTTTGAGAAATGTGTAGATTGAATTATGTTTGTGTTTGATTGTGACACCTTTGATTGTGCATGAAATTGCTGGTTATATGAGATTTTGTTGATTGTAGACAAATAAGTTTGAACAATTAGATTCACATTTAAGTATAAAAAATGAGAGGTTGTTATAATCTGAATTATATTCTGAACAAAAAACTGAAAGGAAAAGGAAAAAAAGAATAATTTAACACACAGAAAAGAGGATAGAGAGAGAGTTGCCACTTCTAAATCTAATTAAATGAGTTTGTTTTACAGGTTCGAACAACTTCATGTGTATATTTTATTATAAAAATAAAAGTTTTTTTTTTGTTCCATGGGTCGTTCAGAGATGCAAGTTTCTGCCTCCGGTTCTTGCCCGAAGTTTCTGACCTTACTCGCAACCCATTGACTACAACTTTCAATTCAAAACAATTATAAAAAAATTACGTTTGAAAACATGTATTTTATTTTATTTAATGACATAACTCGATTAATATAAAGTAAATTTTTCTACCCGCGAAGTTCGCGGGTGATAACCTAGTAATACATAAACGCAAGTTCACATGGGTCTTTCTTCTCAAATCTTCAATTCAAAGTTCACATGGATCTTTCTTCTCGACGGCCGGTGGTTGCGGTGGTATCGCTGAGAGTGGGGCTGGAGAAGGTTAGAATTAGGGTTTTTTTTAATATGTCCATTGGAATGGAACAGCTCGGAAGGGTTAGGGAAACTAGAGAGATAAATAATAAGATCAGGTTTTCAAATCACATGGTCCCACTAAATTATATTTTTTATTATATTAAAATTGTTAACATGTATTAACAGGTACTAAACAGGTAAACATGTAATTTACCTGTTTAGACACGAAAATTAAGAGATATTTTCGTGTCTACCTGTTTAGTACCTGTTACCTGTTAAGGTCAGACACGATACCTATTAACTTCGTGTAGATTCGTGTCGTGTATTCATGTACGTGTCTAAAATTGTCAGCCCTAGTTCTACGCGGATGGCGCCATCTTTATGGTCTAGAGTGTAATGTCTCGCTTTTTGTAACTTTCCTTATTTAGAAACTTTGTATGTATTTCTATTTTAGAAACTTGTATTCTCTTTGTATTCGTCTTTCATTTCAAATCATTGTAATCCGAGGCTTGAATCATAATAAAAGCTTGATCTTTTTATACATCTTGTTGTACATAATTCGTAAATACTTGTTATACATTCATCGTACGTGCATACTTGATACAATACCTGTTTATACATGCAAAATTCATTTATACATTCATTTATTCATACATTACACTTGTGCATTGCACCTGCACGTTTAAAACGCTTAAAACCGGTAAAAACGCACAAAATCGACGAACTTGAATTTTCGTGCGAAAGGGAAATACCCTTTCGTGCGAAAGGCCCCTTTCATGCGAAAGGCTCCTTTCGCACGAGAGGCCCTGTCGCCCGAACATCCCTTTCGTTCCAACCTCCATTCCAGCCTATAAATACGAACCCACAACTGCATTTCTCACCTTCCACAACTCCGAAATTCTCACTTACTGAACTTGAGCATTTCAGCTGAGCTGTTTCCAGAAACTTTCTAAGTGAGTTTGCAACTCAAAAATACTCTAATTCCATCTAAATTTCTTCTACTTTTCTAAGTTTTTATGCACTTCTACAATCATTCAAATTTTGGTTTCTCATATTGCCTTGGCAATCTGACAACAACTCTCAACATGTTGAGGACCAAGCTAAAGATTGGAGATTGTCTTTCAAACTTTCTATAAAACAAACATTCTGATTTCGAACTTGGCTGAATCATGGACCCATCAGGGGCGGATCTTTGGCTAGTTGAGGGGGTGCCCGTGCTACCCCTCAACTTTGTCTTCGAAGTGTGATTTTTTTTTTATTCTTTTCCGTTTTATATACCGGATACCCTTGAGAAATGTTAGAATACCCCTAAATAGCGGTGGATCTAAACAACACACGAGAAGTTTTTTTTTCAAGTGAAGATATATGTAGGTAGTTGCAGGAAACAATGGTGGATTTTAGGTGAAGAAGAAGAAGCAAAAGTTTAGAGCATTATTTTTTGTTTTATTATATTTAAGAGGTCTAACCTACTCACTAGGTATTCTCTAGCCCACTTAACACATAAAAGGTATTATAATTATATTTTATTTGAATCTATTAATATTAGAGTTAATTACTGTTTTCGTCCCTGTGGTTTGTCAAAAATCACTATTTCAGTCCATTATTTTAAAAATTGCGATTTCAGTCCCTGTAGTTTCACTTTCGTAACCATTTCAGTCCACCTCGTAACCATTTCAGTCCCTGTACTTAACAGAATAATGGATTGAAATGGTTACGAAAGTGAAACCACAGGGACTGAAATGGTTACGAAAGTGAAACCACAGGGACTGAAATCGCAATTTTTAAACTAATGGACTGAAATAGTGATTTTTGACAAACCACAGGGACGAAAACAGTAATTAACTCTTAATATTATTTGATTTTACCTAAAATAGATATTCAATTACAACACTTTCACTGAGATATATATTCATCTTTTATTATTTATTATGATAAAAAAATTAAAATCTAACAAGTAATATAAGTTTCGAGGAATAAGTTTTGGATTTATTAATCTTAATTTTTTCCTAATTTTTTTCTATCCTTTTTAACAATTAATATATAACGGAGAAATGAGAAATATATATATTTTTTTTATTATTTAGATACATGTTATTAGAAAATATTTGGTAACATAAATCTAAACAAAGCTACTAATAAAAATTTCTTAGTTAAGATTATTAGCTAACAATTTGTTTTGTGTTTTTAGAGTTATAGTTACAATGCAAAAGGATGTTTTATGTTGTGAAAGTGTGATCCTTCAGTTAAAATGTTAGTTCTGTCACTGGTCCCTGACAAACAAAATTTATTAAAAGCCCAACACCTCAAAAGAATCATATTAATTAAAAACTTATATTTAGTCGGAAATTCATATTAACTAAAAGCCCAAATTTTATTACTATACTATATCTATAACTAAATAGCTTTGGTTAGTTAACACTACAAAAAAATGCCATCTAGTGGCATGCAAAAAGTGCCACAGAAAAACAAGAAAGTGTCACTAAAGAATCTTGTAAGAATGGGCGGCACACAAAAAAAGTGCTACAAGAAGCGCTGACGCTAAAGCCTTTTAGTGGCACTTTTTCAATGTGCCGCACAAAGTTTTTAGGCTTTTAGTGGCACTTTTTTATCTACCAGTACAAACTTTTGAGCTTTTAGTGGCACTTATTTTTTGCCACAAAAATCACATCAAATTAAATGCCATTGACGTTTATCATATTCATTTTAATTAATTACAATTATCATTTATTTAGATTAAAAAATATAAAAAAATTGTAAAATGTAGAAATCATAAAATAATCACTTCATTAGAAGTTCAATCAATCTTACAAAGATTCCAAATGGCTAATAAGTGTCGATCTAAGTCTAATGATCAAACATATAACCCAAATAAACTAACAAGTGTATGAATAAAAACACAAAACTTCATTATGTTCATGAATCTCTTTCACAATCTTCATGCGAGTTAAATATCGTGACTGAGGTTGTATCCACAGGCGCTCCGACATCGAAACTGTGATCAACCCACAAACTAGAGACTAATATCTTCCCATCTTGTCTGGCAGCAACACATAGGGGATCATCCTGCGAAAAGAAAACACAAATATATATTATAACTAAAGTATTAGTTATTTAAAACTCAAATCACATTCCCATCATTTACAAACAACATAGTTTAATGCGCCTGGTTTACCTTCTTTGAAGAGCTTGAGCTTTCGAGGTTTTAACAACAATCAAAGATTCGATCCCACTGTCAGGAGAGTAATTGCACACCTCTACCAATCCAGGATCAATAACATACTTGACTCCTGGTATTGTTACTGATATTTCAGCAATGTTTGTTGCCAGTGTAACCTACCAATAACAACACCCAAAAATCAACTCCATGATCAGACGACCAAGTACAAATATGTTTGATCGTACAAAACATCGCAAGTGTTTACCTTTCTGAACCCATCTAGAGCAGGTGTGAAAACTTTCATTTGCTTCTCCGATGGAAGAGAAGAGAACAGTGGATAAATTAAGAGTTTCTGATTGGCTTCAGGTAATTTCTTGAGATTTTCATGCACAAGACCCTCAATGGATTCAATCTCTTCTTGACCAGATAAAAAAACAAGTATATCACCAGGCCCTTCCTCCATGTGTATCTAAAAATACGGAAAAATGGTCAAGAACTAGAATTTGTGAGCTATTCAAGATCGGCTCGCAAAAAGCTCAAACCAAGCTGAGCTTGCGCTTGAGCCTAAATTGGAAAAAAAATGAAAGAAGTCGAGCAAAAACCTGAAATATGGTAACTAAAGCTGCATCCAAATAGTCCGTCTCAGGTTGCGCGGTATCACTACAAGAAAAAGATTCTATAGGGACGACATTTTTTTGGCCGGTGGGAGGACATGTCCTCTCTATAAGCCTTTTTCACCTGTAGAGACGACATGTCGTCTCTACAACATATTGTCTCTATAGTCCCGTCCCTATAGGTCACCCAAGTCGTTTCTATAAGTGTCGTTGCTATATTTTTTGTACATCCCTGAACAACCTCCATAAACGAAAGTTCAAGGGCGACCTGTGCATGATGAAAGAATACAGTAAGACATCAGATGACAAATCAAATGCATAAATGACACTGAAAAATAAATACTAAAAAAATCGAGACCTTAGCATCCTTGCCGGTAAATTGCCTAGCAAATGGCCCAAAACCGAAAATCTGATCAAGCCAACATATGCAAAAGACGAGTTATAATCAAAGAATAAGAGTATAGTTGAAGACAACGTTAGATAAAAAATATCGAGTTTTAGCATAATAGCACGTTTGGTTGTACAGTGTTGGTATTTTCTTTTGTAAAGCAGGTTAAACTTTATGCCCTTTTGCTCATAACGCATTTGGGTTAAAAAAAGAATGACTAAATGATGTCTGTTGCATACATTAATTAAACGTACACATAGTTATTAATGGCGAATAGCAACAAAGAGCGATAAGGTAATATGCTACATAGCGAGTAGCGATAAATAGCGGGCGCTATTTTATATATAGCTATACACTAAAAAAATTAATTTTAAGTGTATATTACATCAAAATACCCTGGTATATATATGCCATTTTACATGTATATTTAACAAAAACCTAAAATCCAGCTATTTTATAGCTATATTTAAATGCAATTTATATTTAAAATAAAGACAGAAATCCCGCTATTTATGGCTAGACCTTCGACCTATACATTATGCTATTCGTTATAGCGACCTTAGCAACCGCTATTGACAACTATGAACGTATGGAAAATAACTAACAGGCAATGAGTAGCTCATTTACGTAAAGCATCAAGAACTCACATCATTGAGGTCCTGAAATGGATTGCGCCATTGACCGAGACCAGCTGCACTAGCACTTGCTTCAAAAGTGTCATGACCAAGCTATACAGCTGTCAATAAAATGAAAAAAGATATTCAGTAGGACGTACATTCTCAAATGAATAATGTAAGCACAATAATAAAAACTGATATAGTAAGACTACAAGATCTACAAGGTCAATAATAAAAAGATAGTATTTGAACCTGATCATGATTGAGCTCATTTTTCTTCATCTTTCAGAACCTGCAACAATACAAGCTACTTTTGAGATTTGTTCACTGTATGAGCTCATACAAGGTCTTGTTAGTTTCAAAGATCATAAACATATTTTATTATCGTTATCATGAACTAAAGAAAAATGAATTTCTTAAAATAATAATACTCATTTCTCACATATTTAAACAACAAAAAATTACTAAATTTTGGAGAGAAATTTTTATTAAAGCAGCTCTACTACATAAAAAACTAGAAAAACATATAATGAGTTAAATAACACCTTAGTAGTCACATATGCCTTTGAAACTTCCTGAAACCTTTTACTGCTTCTGGATCGTTTTCATTTGCATCTGGATGCCACTTCTTGGCTAGCTAATAGCTCCATATAAAATAAAAGAAATCAATAATTTATTAGAAATATAGCAGAAATCAAAGATTTGCAGGATACAAAAAACAAATTTCTGATGTGGTTGTGTTCTTACTAACTCCAAACAAATTTCGGATATTACCACATCGTCAATGACCCTTGTTGAACCCCTAACCCTAAGCCGCCGCTGGCCTGGTGCTTGCACCACCACCATTGTTCCTTGATTCTCGATCTGTAGGAAAGCAATCACATTCTCGGGTTGAATCTCATACATACACACAATCGAATTAGAGTGGATTACTTACCAGCCACAAATCTGAAATATTAATACTGATTCAGCAAACATACACAAATCAGGAAGTGGAAGACTCCCTTAATATTAACACTGGTTGATACGTGCAGAAATGAAGAAGAACAACAGAGAGAAGAATTAGCTCAACCAACAACTGATTTCTCATTAACTACTAACGGTATTTAACAGATACAACGACTCTTAACTGTTTTGTTACAATTTTACACTATTGGTCCCTGTCTTATCTATTTATTACAAGTAAACCCTTGTTCTAATAGTCAAAGCTATTTAATCCATATCAATACTCCCCCCTTTAAGAAATTTTGCCCTCAAAATTGAAATCAAATTCAGGGAATCTGGCTTGCATTTCAGCTAAATCTTCCCAGGTTGCATCAGCCACTGGTAAGTCCTGCCATCTGATTAAAACTTCTACTCTTGCTCGATTATGACGTCTCACCATTCGTTTGTCAATTACTGTAGCCGGAGTAAACAGAAATCTGGGTTGCCTTGGAAGAGGAACGATCTGAGAGTGATCCCCTTTTGCCAGCTTGAGCAAGGATACATGAAAAGTGGGATGCATTTGTGCTTCTGCAGGTAAATCCAATCTATATGCAACCTTCCCTATTTTTTCCACAATTAAAAAGGGGCCATAGTATTTAGGGCTGAGTTTGTTTGGCTTGAAATTTTTAAGAGAATTCTGACAGAAAGGTCTAAGCTTGAGAAACACCCAATCACCTACTGCAAATTCCCTTTCAAGTCTCTTGCTATCTGCCAATTGTTTCATTCGATTCTGAGCACGAAATAAGGAATGTTTCAATTCCTTAATAACCCCTTCTCTTTCAATAGACATCTGATCTACTGCCTCATTAGAACAATCCTTAGGAATATAAGGAATGAATATAGGAGGAGGGTATCCATATAGGGCCTGAAATGGAGTTGTGTTGATAGAAGAGTGGAAATTTGTGTTGTACCAATATTCAGCTAATGAGACCCATTTCAACCATGAAGTATTTGTTGCCAAAGTCATACTTCTCAAGTAAGATTCAATGCATCTATTGACCACTTCGGTCTGACCATCAGACTGAGGATGGTAGGCAGTGGATAAAGCTAACTGGATGCCTTGCATCTTAGTAAAAGCTTTCCAAAAACTGCTTATGAAAACCGGATCCCTGTCAGAGACTATAGTATTAGGCCACCCATGCAGTTTAAAAACATGATCAAGGAATAATTGAGCCACACTTTCTGCAGTGTAAGGATGACCCAACGGAATGAAGTGACCATACTTAGTGAGCCTATCAACAATCACTAAGATGGTGTCTTTGCCTTGTATCTTTGGAAATCCACCCACAAAGTCCATAGAGATGTCTGAAAAGACAAATTTAGGAATGGGAAGAGGCTGCATCAATCCTGGATAAGCCACATTTTCCACTTTTGTTCTTTGGCAAATGTTACAGGCCCTTATGTGTTGTCTAACCTGTTTGTTCAGGCCTTTCCATCTAAACATGCTTCTAATTCTTTGAATAGTGGCATGTACTCCTGAGTGTCCCCCCATGGCTGAATCATGACACCACCTAATGATCTCTTCCTGTAACCTCTCATTTTTCCCAATCAAAACCTTCCCTTTCTTTGTAAACAAGATTCCATCCCAATGATAGTGTTTAATTTGATCCCCAGCCTTCAATTTTTGCAACTTGTTAAACAGCTCAGTATCTTCTTCCCACGATTCCTTTATCTTGTCAAACAGTGCAGGGTTGAATGTGGAAACTGTAATAGTGAACAATGTAGGACCTTGAACTCTGGATAAAGCATCAGCTACTTTATTCTCAACACCTTTTTTATACACAATTTCATAATCAAAGCCCATCAACTTTGACAGGCAAACATGTTGCAATGGTGTAGTCAATTTCTGTTCCAGCAGATGTTTAAGACTTTTCTGATCTGTCCTTATAATAAAGTGACCCATAGTCAAGTAATGTTGCCAATGCTTAACAGCAAACATGATGGCCAATAATTCTTTTTCATAGACAGAGAGGGCCTGTTGTCTTGGTGATAGAGCTTTGCTGATGAAAGCTAATGGGTGAGAATCCTGCATCAGGACTGCACCAATTCCTTTAGAAGATGCATCTGTTTCCAAAATGAAAGGTTTTGAAAAATCAGGTAATGCTAATACTGGTGGGGAACATAAAGCTTCTTTCAAGAGTACAAAAGCCTGCTCAGCCTCCTTATTCCACAAAAAACTATCTTTTTTCAACAGATTTGTCAAAGGCTTGGCTAAGATCCCATAAGATTGAATAAATCTTCTATAGTACCCAGATAGCCCTAAAAACCCTCTTAGCTGTTTAATGTTGTTAGGTGTAGGCCACTCTTGTATAGCTGCTATCTTCTTAGGATCTGTTGATACCCCTTCACTAGTAATGATGTGCCCCAAATATTCAACTGACCTCCCACCAAAAGAACACTTACTCTTTTTAGCATACAACTGATTAGCTCTTAGCAGTTCCAAAACTTCTTTAAGATGAAAAAGATGTTGCTCCAAATCTCTGCTGAAAACCAGTATATCATCAAAAAATACCAACACAGATTTTCTTAATAAAGGTTTAAATGTATGATTCATCAATGCTTGAAATGTGGCAGGAGCATTTGTTAGCCCAAAGGGCATAACCAAAAATTCAAAGTGGCCCTCATGGGTTCTGAATGCAGTTTTATGAACATCAGCAGGGTTCATTCGGATTTGATGGTAACCAGACCTTAGATCCAATTTAGAGAAAATAGAGGCCCCTCCCAACTCATCTAGCAGCTCCTCTATTAAGGGAATAGGAAAACTGTTCTTAACAGTTGCTTCATTCAGTCTCCTATAATCAATGCACATCCTCCAACTTCCATCCTTCTTTTTTACCAACACTACTGGAGCTGCAAAAGGACTAGTGCTGTCTCTTATGACTCCAGTTTCTAACAACTCTCTGGTCATAGATTCTATTACATCTTTCTGTGCCATTTGATATCTATAGGGTTTCAAATTGATCACCATTGATTCATCTTTGAGCATAATCTTGTGATCATATGGCCTAGAAGGTGGTAGAGATGTAGGCACTCTAAACACGTCTGCAAAAGACTCCAATAAGGCTTCAATAGCATCCATCTGACCTGTATTATGAATGATAGTCTTATGCTGAAATTGACCCTCTTCACCTCCTGTCATCTGCAAACTGAATAATTGGCCTTGTAACACTTGTGCTTCATTATGAAGAAGCTCATTCATATTCTGCATTGAACAAAGTGTCACCTTATTTGTTTGATTGCCCTTTAATTGATATACTTCATTTTCCACTTGGAACTGCATAGTTAGTTCTTTGAAATTCCAGACAATATCCCCTAAGGGTAATAACCATTGGATGCCAAGCACCATATCATATGTATCTAATGGAATTACCAGCACATCAGCCTTAAACCACAATCCCTGCATTTGCCACTGGAAATCATGGCAGATTTTGTTACACATGATAGGAATTCCATTTGCTACCCCAACCCTCATAGGTTTAATGTCAGTTAAAGGACAACTAAGCTTCTTTGCCAACTTCTCATTAAGAAAATTATGTGTAGAACCTGAATCCACCAATGTTTGTAACTGCTTAGTACCAATGTTGCCAACCACTTGCATGGTAGAAAAAGAAGGTACCCCCATTAAAGCATGAATTGAAATAAGTGGGTCTGTTGTGGTAGTGTCTATGACTGCCTCAGTAACATCTGACCCTTCTACTTCCTCTTCATCATTCCCTATCAACTCAATACTAAACAATTGTTTATTTGGGCATTTGTGTGTGGGAGTGAATTTATCATTGCACCAAAAACATTCCCCTCTTGATCTTTTCATGGCCATTTCCTTGGTTGATAAGGACTTAGTGTTAGCCATCTTTTGGGTTATAGGAGGAGAAGGTAGAAGAGGTAAATGGGCTGTGTTAACAGGAGGTTTAACCGTAGATATAGGAGTAGGGTTTTGAATAGAATTTGAGTTGGATGGAAAGAATTTCCCATTGTAGGTAGAATGATATTTGTGTTTAGTGGCCAATGTTTGATTTGAAGCATCTTGTTTCTTTGCAAATTTATAAGCTTCTTTCATATTTCGTGGTTCAAACATTCTTACAGGACAAGCCAATTCAGGTTTCAAACCATTTAAGAAAATACTAACAGCATACTCTTCACAAATTGTAACTCTCAACAAGTTAGCATCAAACTTTTCACAATAATCCTCTAGTGATCCCGTTTGAATTGTGGAAGTAAGAATACCCATAGGGTCAAGAAACAAGGTAGTGGAAAACCTATCAATGATTGTTTTAGAATACTCAAACCATGTTACCTCAGTAATAGGCTTGGTCAATCTTTTGAGATAAGAAGAGTGCCATTTCATAGCCTTCCCCTCCAGATTGATAGCTGCATATCTAACTTTGAAATTTTCCGGTGTCTCATCCACATCAAAGAAATGTTCACAGCGACAGATCCAATCTTCTACTTCTGTCCCATCAAATCTTGGGAACTCTATTTTTCCCAAACGATATAGACGATCACTTCTTGTGTTACTAATGATTTCTCCTTGTGAAGTTGAATCCCCATCTGATCTTGAATGATGATTAGTCAACTTTTCAAGAATTTGCTTAATATCCGTAAAGGATTTCTCAGCTTTTTCAACAAACGCTTCGAATTTCAACAAGGAATTAGAGTGTTCTTTAATCACTTTCTCTAATTCAGTCTGATTACGAGTAGCTGCCATCACAATTGGAAGAATTAATCAATCAATTGATTAATTCCGGCTAAATGAATGAACAAATTGACCGAAACGATGATCAATTTCCGAATTAGAAGAATACGAACAGAATTGACCGAACAATTGATCAATTCCTACTGATTGAAGTGAAGACGGACCGAATGGATTGCAGAACAGCCGAGGATCGGTGCTCTGATACCAATTGATACGTGCAGAAATGAAGAAGAACAACAGAGAGAAGAATTAGCTCAACCAACAACTGATTTCTCATTAACTACTAACGGTATTTAACAGATACAACGACTCTTAACTGTTTTGTTACAATTTTACACTATTGGTCCCTGTCTTATCTATTTATTACAAGTAAACCCCTGTTCTAATAGTCAAAGCTATTTAATCCATATCACTGGTGTAGGTTAAGAAGAAAAAGAGGAGGTGGTTGGGATGCGGTAGGAAGCGGTGGTGAAGGGTTGTGGGGGAAATGGGCAAGTGAAAGAGGGAAACCCTTGAAGAGAGGAAATGGCGCTCATAAATTTGGGAAAAGGGGGAAACCTGTAGATCGAAAGGTAGATTACTTTTTAAAATAAATTACTTTTGATATATAAAAACCACATGTCGTTAGTTAACATTAAAAAAATGTTTTTGACATATTGAGGCAACATTTCCTCTCTGTAAGTTAAATTTTATTTTTTTTCTTTAATTTAAAAGAAACACTAACATGTATACTAGGGGAGGCAATTCTTGACACGACCCGTTAACCCGACACAAAAAAAAAAAAAACAGGTTTGGGTCGACTAACACGACCCTTTTAAAAAATCGGGTCGGGTTCGGGTTGAGCCGTTAACACGTTTAACTATTTAGATAAAAAAAATCTTTTATATTTTTGTTTTTGTTTTTTCGGTTTTTATTTTACATGGTTAGTTATTCATTTTGACACATTATATTATTTATTTTTTCACATACATATACACACGTATATTATTTATTTGGTGAAAGAGAAGAAGAAATTATTAGGGGAATTTTTAGGTTTCAAAGAGGGAAATGATGAAAATTTTAAATGAGTTGTTTAAATTTTTTTGTGGCACAGGCAAAGTGCCATTAAAATATATAGAAAATTTTGGTGGCATATGCAAAATACCACTAAAAACCTTAATTAGTGACATAAAAGTTAAATGCCACTAAATGTAAGTGTTAAATACCTAAAGTGCCATTAAAACCAAAAATTAGTAACACAAAACCTAAATGCCATTAAAAATGTGTGCCACCAGATGGCCTTTTTTTGTAGTGACTAAGTTAGCTAACTTGTGCTTTGGTGAACTATAACAAGATTATTACCTCCATGCATGACTTCTATGAACTCTTTGACATTCTGGACTATTACTATACTATATCTATAACTAAATAGCTTAACTGAACTCACACACATAGCTGACTAATGGTTAAAATGTTCGAACGAAGTTCGGTTCACACCAAACAGACTTAAGTCGCACGAAAGGATACCCATTTCGTGCGAAAGGCTCCCCGTCGTACGAACTGTCCAGTCGCCCGAACAGTTTGTGTTGTTTTCAATTTCCGTTTATTCTGTTTCCACGTTCCTCGTTACTGATTCTGACAAGAAAATCAGGACCCGTGAAACCACAGAAACTCAGTATCTTAACGAGTGCATGGACAAAATATACTTTCTGCTTTAATCATACTTTTATACTATCTACTTACGTACTTTAATTCCGAATCCAAATCCAAATCCACCGTTTAAACTCCAACAACTCACACCTTCGTTTACCCACCTGTAGGGCAACCTCGATATTCCAAGCGCTCTCGGCAATAACTCAACTCTCGCAGGATTAATTAAAGAAGATTTAGCAAAACCGTGAGTATACTCGAGCGCCCTTTTTACTTTTCACACTTTGGGTGCAATATGTTTACTATTAAACTTACACAGTTACACTTAGACTTTTATATAAACACACAAACAATCCAATACATACATGCTAATACGTTATACTTGATTCGTGTTTCTGGAGTATTCTTATGTGATAAACTTGTCATTAACTTCGTACGGGCCTCCCCTTAACATGTATAGCGCTATATGAGTAACGCACCACCCGTAGTCTTGTGGTCATGTTAAGTTTAATACTTGCGGTAATCAGAGGATTGACTTGAATATTCGCATGCCAGTTTTACGTTAATCTCGATAACTAAGTTTGCTATGTGGATTCGTTTAAATCTTTTATACTTATGCTATGTATCAAACTTGTATACTCGCCAATACATTTTGTATTGAACCATGTATTTTTAAACATATTGCAGGTTGATGATGTTGAGGATGATGAAATCTAGTAGGGATACTTTAGATACCCATTTTGAATTACTAGATAGGTTGTTGTATTGTATTACTTTGTTGTACTTTGCTTCATGTATCAATGTTGTATTTTGAAACAATTGTTGTAATTTGAATATCACATGTTGTACTTGACAATATTGTTATGAAATGAAATCAGTTTTGAATTAAATATTGTCACATTAGTGTTATGAAGTCTCGAGCAATCTCGTTCGTCTCACTCCAATGTTTCCGCCATCGGCTGGGGGTGTGACATACAGCGAGTGGATGAAGAAAAACTTGTGCAATTTAAGGAGAATTTTGAGATGCTTCTATATGGTTTCGGGTTTAAGGGTAAACCAAAGGAAGAACTACTACTGGGATAGATCAATAATTGGTGAGAATGTCAAACGAGTTAAAGTGCAAGCACACGAAGCTACCATTTATATTTTTGGGCCTAAAAGTCGGCGCAAACATTAATAAAGTGATAAGTTGGAGAGAAATAATAGACTCATCTAACAAAAGGTTTGCCAGTTGGAAGGCGGAATTACTATCTTTTGCCGGTAGGATCACTTTGATCCAATGATAGAAGAATCGACTGCAGCAAAACTTCCTAAACTAAACTAGAATAGAATAATCTTTTTAGCAGTCAAGGATGCGTTCAATCCATTAGGTTATTCAATTTGTTCAGAGGGAGTTGGAAAGCTACAGTAATTATTTGGAAAAGCCATAGCTTGAGTCGACTCGGAGTTTCTAAAGCTCGACATTATAGTAAATAATTACCTTGTATGCAATGTAGGTTCGTAATTCTGGACCGATACATGGATTGAAGGTTGGAGTTTATGTGAAAAATTCTCACGTATCTTTCAACTGGCGAAGAATAAAAAGATAAAAGTCAAAAAGTGTTAAGTACATGTAATAGAGGTATTCTATGGTGTTTGGAGTGGTACAGAACACCAATGAATGGAGAAGAGTTAAATGAGATGGAGGCCTTAAATAACCTCATTCTTCAGCAAAAAATTTCAAACATAATAGATAAGTGATATTGGAGGAACAGTAAGGATCTCGGGTTTATAGTAAAAGAGGTACGAAAATCGTTGTTGGAACAATTAGATCTTAACATCATGGCGAATGAGTTCTGGTGGAATCCCAAATGTTAATATGTTTATTTGGCGCACAAAAGAAGGAAAAATCTCAACAGGTATGGCTCTAGCGGCTAAGGAAGTGGGAAAATGTAATGTAGTTTATGTTTTGTTGTTTAAAATGTTATGTTTGAAATGTTATAATTTTCTTTGAAACAATGTATTTATATTAGCATGAAATGAAAATCGTTACTTTAAATACTTGTCACAACTAGCCATTATGAAGTCTCTTGCAATTTGCAATCTCGTTTTCATCTCACTCTGATGTTTCCGCCTTCAGTTGTGGTGTGACAGGTAGAGAGTCCAGTTGACGCAGAGCGGAAGCAAATAATAGAGTTCAGTTGACGCATAGCGGAAGTAAATAATAAACAAGAATTATTCTCCAAGAAGATTAATATATTTCTGAATACTCAAACTGTTACAATAAACTCCCTTTTATATGTTTTTTTCTAAATTTTGCAGTTTTGCCAAAATTTTTAAATTACAATATCCGGCTTTTCGAGACCTTACCCTCCACTAGTCGCGTGCCCCGTAACTCCGACCATAGCCTAAGTTAGGCTTGTATAAATTTTGGGCCTTTTCTACCTTATTTTCCCAAATGAAGCTAGTCTATATAAGAGTAAGCTCGTCTATGTAAGAGTTATCTAATTCTTGGGCTCGCTCCTCATCATCAATCACATCACAATTGTCTAAAAGTACCCTGACAAACATAGCCACAAACTAACGGATCCCAAAATCATTATCAAAGTGGCACGCGTCATACACTCGTTGTTCAAATCATGCTCGATTCATAGTCTATTGCGAAACCATATCACTCGTCCTAATTTATGCATAAATATAACACCAATGGTCCCTCACACGAATGGGAGTTAACCTTTTGCATCAACTCGATGTGAAATAGCTAAAATCCTTTTTACCGTTGAAAACATGATTAAACCGCCATAGTTATCCCAATGCTTTCCTCACTTTCGTCACTTTGATTCAAATTCTTCTTTTAGTTAATTGCCAAAATCGTCCCTGAGGTTTGGGCAGGTTTGCCATTTTCGTCCAAAATGACACTTTTGTACCGAATTGCCCCAAATGTTTGTAACTTTTTGCCATTTTCATCCAAACTACTAACTTAGTTTGTTTTTTCTATTAAGTTGAGGATATTTGGATGAAACTGACAAATATAAAACCACAGGGACGATTTTGGCAATTTACTCAAACTCTTTTAATTTTTTTTATTTAATTAATTTTTTACATATATAATAAAAAAGAATATACATGCAACTTTTATATGAAATAAATAATATCTTTGTCACATAATTTTAGAAAATTTTCATCCAACCACTAACTAAGTTAATTTTTCTATTAAGGCGAAGGATGTTTATAAACTAAGACAGAAATTAATTTCTATTTTTTTATAAAGATCAGTTCTACAAAAATAAAATCTACTTAAACCTCTAAATTTTATAAAACTAAAATGCTGGTGACCTTATTGAAAAAGGTCAAATAAATTTTTTTTTATCATATGTACCAAGTTTGTAATTCATCTTCTACTCTTTTAAATTCGCTCCTAAGGAAAAACAGAAGCCAGTGCCCCCTATCAAACATCGTATCGTTACCAAACCTTAAAATTACCCACCAAATTGTAATTAGAGTTAATAGCCAAAATGGTCCCTGATGTTTGCCCGCTTTTGCCACTTTAGTCCAAAATCCAAATTTTTTAAATCTGGGTCCATGAGGTTTGCATTTTGTTGCCATTTTAGTCCAAATTTCAAAAAAGTCTAATTTTGTTAGGATTTCTTACTGAATTTTGTCTTCTTCCTCATTTCTCATAAGGGCAAAATTGTCATTATAGATTATTATAAACTAATTTATATTAAAAAAAATAAAAAAAAAGCCTCAAAGAACTTTAAATAACCCTAATCGATCAAAACCTCTCACCTTCCCCCATCATCTTCTTCCTCAGACCTGCATCAACAATGGTGGTATGCACATGTGGAGCTCCGACGCAGCATATCACCATTCAGATGTTGCGTCGGAGCTCCACATGTGCATACCACCATTGTTGATGCAGGTCTGAGGAAGAAGATGATGAGGGAAGTTGAGAGGTTTTGATCGATTAGGATTATTTAAAGTTCGTTGAGGTTTTTTTTTATTTTTTTTTAATGTAAATTAGTTTATAATAATCTATAATGACAATTTTGCCTTTATGAGAAATGAGGAAGAAGACAAAATTCAGTAAGAAATCCTGACAAAATTAGATTTTTTTTGAAATTTGGACTAAAATGGCAACAAAATGCAAACCTTAGGGACCCAGATTTAAAAAATTTGGATTTTGGACTAAAGTGGCAAAAGTGAGCAAACCTCAGGGACCATTTTGGCTATTAACTCTTGTAATTATAATGTTATGAACCAAAAGTTTGTTTACTCAAGTCACTCAGAATAAGTATTAGTTAGTTACCATCATAATCTTAATTAATTAAATATTTTATTTCTACCAACATATTTCCTAGGTGCTCAACACATTTAAAAAACATGTAACGTTTTACAATTTTTTTCTATCTCTACAACTAATAAATACTAAAAGCTGTAATCGATTGTTAAGTGTTGCACACCAATAACATTTTCTCTTTATAAAACTGATTTATAGAAAGAAGCTGTAAATTAATTTCTGTCTTAATTTATAAAATTTAAAACATCATTCACCTTAACCGAAAAAATAATCTGAGTTAGTGATTTAGATAAAAATTTATAAAATTACGTGACAAAACTATTAATTTTTTGTCTAAAAACTCCATGTATATTATTTTTTATTATATATGTAACAAAAATAATTAAATAAAAGAAATTAAAAAGGGTTTGAGTAAATTGCCAAAATCGTCCCTGTGGTTTTATATTTGCCAGTTTAATCCAAATATCCTCAACTTAACAGAAAAAATAAACTAAGTTAGTGGTTTGGATGAAAATGACAAAAGTTACAAACATTGGGGGCAATTTGGTAATTGGTACAAAAGTGTCATTTTTGACGAAAATAGCAAACATGCCCAAACCTCAGGGACGATTTTGGCAATTAACTCTTTTTTTTCCTAGCTAGTTTCTAAGGGGTTGTTTGGCAACTTCTGAATGGTCATTAAGAGGCTACATCTTAATGGAACTATTAAGAATTTTACCAATGAGAAAGTAAAAGAATGTGACATGTGATGATTTACCATTCAGAGGTTACCTCTTAACCATTCAGACTTGAGGTTATCTCTTATTCATTAAGAGGTTTTAAACCATTAAGAGGTAACATCTGAATGGTACCAAACAGCCCCTAAAACTTATCATTTTCATCCACTTTGTTAACCCGACGGGTATTCATGTATTTTCACTTACAAAAATCCTACATGATCCAAACCAGCAAAAACCTTCAAAAATCTTTCCCCTTTCTTCTTCTTCAACTTCAATGGCGATTTCTCTCCGATTCACTCCACCGTCACCATTTTCACCACAACATCCTTACAACTTCCACTCTACTGAATTCCCACACAATCCGTTGCCATTCCGTCAACATTCACGGCGAATCACGCCCAAAGCGTTAACGGAATGGAGAGAGTACGAACAAGCGGTTAAGGATAAAGATCTGGGTAAAGCTCTTCGATTTCTGCAGGATATTAATGATTTGCAAAGTGAATTGGTGGAGTTGCAGAGAGATTGGGAGGTGTTGGACACGTGCTTGAATGCTGATGATATGAGACTTGTTGCTTCTGCTTATGTGTTTTTGAAGGATAAAGGGTTCTTGAATCAGTACGGAAAGTATCGCAGTATTGGTAATTTTTCATATATAATTTATGAGTAGAACATGATCACTAGGGGTGAAAATTTATGACACTAAGACAGGGTTTGGGCAAATAAATGGGGTTGGGTGACTTGGGTCAGTTTCGGGTTGAACCCATGAATCTGTTTAGCTAAACACGTAGGGGTGTAAACGAGCCGGGTCGTCATGTTTTTATGAAGCTCGAGCTCGGCTCGGTTCGAGCCTACTTATTTGAGCTCGAACTCAGCTCGCGAGTAAAACCCAAAGCTCGAGCTCGGCTCGACTCGACTCGAGCTATTTTGAGAACAACCTCAGACGATCTAAAAACTCGGCTCGAACTCGCTTCAATATCGCTTAAACGGGATAAAGCTCGGCTCGAGCTTGGCTCGCCAATGTTATCATCATTATTGTTATATTATATATAAACTAAATAAATTTTTGTACGGGCTCGTTTAGGCTCGCGAGCCTAAACGAGCTTTGTATTTCAGGCTCGAGCTCGGGCTCGATAACTAAACGAGCTATATTTCAGGCTCGAGCTCGTTAAAGCTCGGCTCGTTCGAGCTTTTAGCCGAGCCGATAATGAGTAGCTCTCGAGCCTCTGGGCTTGTTTACACCCCTATAAACGCGTTGTGGTAGTAGTAACCGGATGGGTTTGCGGATTGACTGGTTTAACATGACAGGGTGCAAATGAGCCGAGCCCGAGCTCGATTAACTTATGTGAGCTTGAGCTTGGCTTGGTTCGTTGGTAGTTTCTCAAGCTCGGGCTCGGCTTGTTTATTATCTATTAATTAATATACTAGATAATAATATAAATAATAGACTTGTTTAGGCTCGACTTGGGCTCGTGTACTAAACAAGCTTATTGTTAGGTTCGGCTCGGCTCGTAAATAAGTTTAAATAAGCTAGGCTTGGCTGGTTTACTAGACAACTTTAAATATGGGGTAAATGTTATTAAATACTAATAAAAACTAATATTACACTAAGGCTCGATAAGACTCGACGAGACTGACGAGCTTCACATGCCAGGCTCAAGCTTGGACTCGATAAGGCTCGGCTCGTTTCGAGCTATTTCTTGAGCCGCTCGGGTTGTTTGCACCCTTACTGATAACTTTTATTATGTTGTTTTAGTATGTGTACAATGTTATTTTATGGTTAAACTTGAAACTTAAAGCTAAAAGAGAAATTGACACAAGTTTTTATGATTAAAAAATAATTATTTTGTATGCATTTGTATTTTTGTTGTGAAAATGTAAATTTAAAGTATTAATATGTGGAAAAATGAAAAAAAAAATGAAAAAAAAAAATGAAAAAGTTGGGTTAAATGGGTCTTGTTTGTGTCAACCTGTGAATATTTGTGTCGTGTTCGAGTTCATACGTCTAACATCGTTTTCGGGTTCGGGTTTGTGTCAAAATTTCGGGTTCGTGTTGTGTTGAACTTGCCACCCAGCGAACACGCCCCGTTTAACACCCACAATGATCACAGACAGTCCCAGAAGCTGACATAATTTTGAATGGATTATTGCTTATGGATGTTTTTGACAAAATTACAGGTTTCAGGGGTTGTTATTAAAAATATTGATACAGCAGAGAAAGAATTTTGAGTGTTTTGATATAAGCAAACTGTTTACGATTATCATATAAGTACTTGGAGGGCCTTTTAAGTAGAGAATAACATCACCTGCATAGACCTTACTAAGATACTAAAGGTGGTTAGGTAACCGCAGAGACTCAGTTATCGTTGTTCTCAATTGAATGGTGTCCCTAGTTATCTAAGGGGAAATAAGCCGTTTGAGATAAACAATTTGGCAGTTTCTTATTCAAACTGCTTACATGTTTATTCAAGCTAAGGACGGTTAATCACGCATCATATGGTGGCGTTGATAGCTGAAAGACAAGGGTACATGCACTAATCGGTCGTTGTCCCGATTGCTGAGTGTTATGTGCCTTATGTCCAAGGCTTGATGCAAAACTACTATCGAGCCGAGTGTCTCACTGGAAGCAGCCTCTCTATTCCTACGGGGTAGAGGTAAGGTTGTCTACATCTTACCCTCCTCAGACCCTACCTTTGCTTTGCTATTGGTGGGATTTACTGAGTATGATGATGATGTGTTTTGTTACAACATAAGCATATGCAAACACTATCGAGTTAAAGATACGAGTTAAATAAGTTAGTCTAGCAAGTAGCAGTTAAGCTCTTGAACCAATTTCCATTTGTAATTCTTGTAGTGTCCTTTGATCCAAATAGCAACAATAAACTCACTCATGTAGTTATATCGAGTTTCTCTACTTCATCATCAACATATTTATTCTTATTCATGATTATTCCAATTCTTGTTTCACTATTCTAGTGTGCTTTATATACAATCATACATATGCATCACTACGTTGATTGAATTCTAGAATTATTGTTTTATAATTTGTAGTTCTTGAGGGACCAAGAGATGTTACTCCAACTGTTTTGAAGTCTGCAACTGGTTTAGAAGGTATGCATTCCCTTTGAAACTTGCATGATCTTGCTTGTTATTGTTAATTCATCTTATAGCGTATATTTATATGCGATGCAGTATTGAATTTGTCATTTAATAACTTTTAAAAATATTAATTTTGAAAAAAAAAACATCAATTTTCACACTTGAAATGATTTTTATTTTCACATAAGCACTTTTTGCGTATGTGGCATCTGATGTGGCGGCTTGCGTGACATCAGCAAGTCCACATCAGCATGAAATTGGTTGCTAAATTCAAGAAAGAAAAATGTAAACTTCATTTTCTATTTCGGTCCGTTTCTCATTAAGTTTTCAACTCTCTTATTTAATCCATTTCACAGTTTCCAAACTTTCACCAAAGAAATTTGGTCTTTCTACAAGCTCTAGTATCGTCCTCGTTGCATTTTTCGCCGGATTATCATATCTTGTTGACCATGGAGTTGACCTCAGACCGCAGCTGGCAGCAGTTTTGGGTCTATCTATGGTGGATTCCATATTTCTCGGTGGCTCATGTTTAGCCCAAATATCAAGTTATTGGCCTCCATACAAGCGGCGTATTCTTGTTCACGAAGCAGGGCATCTTCTTGTTGGTGAGTCATCATTATTCATGACATTTCTGTTGCATATTGATCTGTAAAATTTTTAATTTCGATGTTATAGAAACGTGTTTTGTTAATGAACTAGAAATTTCCCTCACCGCGCGTTGCGGCGGTTTCGAAACGTAAAGTAACTTGAATTTATATCGTCTAATGAAAACGTATTATATTTGACTTTACACGTTTCTGAACAAAAATTTTACGTCAAAATGTAGACCAACTGAAAACGTACATAAAAATAAGCACAAAAACGTATTATATTTGAACTGAGTCGATGTAGACCAACTTGAATGTATAACGACAGATACATAAAAATAAGAACGCAGACCTCGAGGGGTTCAAAAGAACATTTTACAAAGTTTTTAGAAAGTTAAGGGGGTGTAAGTGTCAATGTTAAAAGTTGGGGGGGGGGGTAGATGCGCAAAAAGCCCAAAAAAAGGACTAACCATAAAAAACAAAACATGTACTATTCATAAGAGTCTTCATGTTTTGTTATATGTATTAATAATTTCCTGTTTTGGAAATTGCAGCTTATCTTATGGGATGCCCCATTCGAGGAGTAATTTTAGATCCAATTGTTGCGATGCAGATGGGGATTCAAGGGCAGGTGATTCTGATCTTCGAGTTTTACCTGCAAATATGCTGTGTTGCGAATAGTTAGATACTTAGATGTTTAATCGCGTTATAGTTGTTTCAATTGTGCAGGCAGGAACACAGTTTTGGGATGAGAACCTTCAAAACGAGCTTGCTGAGGGCCGACTGACTGGTGTTGCCTTTGACAGGTGTTTTTTTTATGTAATTGATGTTTGAACATTGACTTATATATAGATACGTATACATATATATAGGGTTGCAAACGAACCAAACGTTCAGCAAACAACTCGTGAACTGTTTGGCAGGAAGTTTGTTTGTGTTCGTTCGTTTAATAAATGAACGAACACGAGCATGAAATTTCGTTCGTTTAACAAACTCATGAACAGGGATCGCGTTTGTTCATTTATGTTTGTGAACGTTAGGTAACGTGTTCGTTTGTGTTCCAATAGTTTATTAGAGTTTTTTTTAACTTTTATTTTTTTAAGTACATCAAAATTCCCACTAATACATTATTTTAAATATAGTGTATTACGTTTTAGCGTTACTCCTTACTTTCTAGAAACCCCTGTTAAAAAGTGCCGTTCCCGCTGTCATTCCGAGCAGACGCGACGCGACTACGCCCCCGCTCTCATTCCAGTGTCTGTTCTTCGTCATTTTTAGTACAAGATAGGGGTGATATGTGTTCTTTATGTTCATGAACGCTTGTTTGTGTTTGTTTGCCTTCATTTATGTCCGTCTGTGTTCATGAACGTTCGTTTGTGTTCGCTTTTGTACGCTAAAATTAACGAACAGGAACACACTCATTTCCTTAATGTACGAACACAAACAAAAAATCTCGTTTGATAAGTGTTCATGAACAGTTTGTGAACACATTATTTCCTTAACAAACGAACACAAACAAGGCTATGTTCGTGTTCGTTCGGTTCGTTTGCAGCCCTTCATATATATATTTTCAAAATGAGCTTGTTGAGGGCCGACTCACTGGTCGTGTTTTTTAATTCAGATACTGCATGGTGCTATTTGGCGGAATAGCAGCAGAAGCTCTTGTTTACGGTGAAGCCGAGGGTGGAGAAAACGATGAAAACTTATTTCGGAGCATTTGTTTGCTTTTGGAACCACCATTATCCGTTGCTCAGGTAACCAACCATATGATCGGTTCTGTCGGTTTTTGCTCTTTTTAGATGATGATTATGATGATGATAGATTATGATTTTGTTGTTGTGTTGATATAGATGTCGAATCAAGCAAGGTGGTCGGTTTTACAGTCGTATAATCTGTTGAAATGGCATAAAAACGCTCATAGAGCTGCGGTTAAAGCTTTAGAAAATGGCGGTAGTCTGAGTGTAGTTATAAGAAGCATTGAAGAAGCAATGGCTTCATACATATGATTTTTTATGGTATTGATTTGTGTCATAGAAAAAGGTATTAGTATCTAGTCTTTAACATATTTGTAAATAATCCAACACCCAAGTGGGTGGATCATAGATCACTTTAACTGTATATACTCGATATGTTCGAAGGGAAACCGTTTACGTTGTTAATAAATTCAATACGTAAAATGTTCGACGGGAAGTTCGTTTATGATCGTTTAATAAATTAAATGAACAAACACGAACAAGAAATTTCGTTCAATAAGTTAAACTAATGAATATGAACAGAGGTTCCGTCCGTTCGTTTATGTTCGTGAACGTTTGGTAATGTGTTCATTTATGTTTCCTTGTTTATTTTCATTTGTGTTTGTTCATTTAAAGGGTTTTTATGTTATATTTTTACTTTATTGGATTTAGTTTTTAGAAATTTGAAACCATAGTTATACTCTATGCCTCCGTCAACATCTCTCATTTGACCATTTTAATTTTAGTTTGTGTTAAATCGTGATAAACGTCTTAATTTTTGTGTTAATTATGTTTATGATAATATGTCAACCATGTTCTACTATGTTCTGATAGTTATGTTAAGTACTTATTTATGGTGGATTCTTCGTATTTTTTTTTTCTGATGAAAAATGTTGAATTTATTTTAGGGTTATTAGATTTTATCACCCATAACTATTGGCTATTGGCCGTTGTCATCCCCAACTATCACTTTGACGTCCGTCACCCCCAACTTAACACTTAGTGTGTTCTGTCACCATGTCGTTAACTGATTACTAACTTTTGATCATGTTACTACACTTTTTGGGGTGTCATATGGATCTTGGGAAGGTTTTAGGGATCTTAGGACACCCCCAAAAGTATAGTAACCGGATTAAAAGTTAGTGATCTGGTGACAAAACACACTAAGTGTTAAGTTGGGGGTGGCAGACGTCAAAGTGATAGTTGGGGGTGGCAGCGGCCAATGGCCAATAGTTAAGGGTGATAAAATCCAATAACCCTTTATTTTAAATTGAAATTCCTTTGTGTTCATTTGTGTTCATGAACATTTGTTTGTGTTCGGTAAGTGCTCATGAACATGTTCATTTTCTTAATGAACGAACAAGAACTCCTGTTTGGTAAGCGTTCGTGAATTGTCCATGAACATGTTTATTCCTTAACGAACGAACGCAAACAAGGCTTGCTTGCGTTCGTTTACAACCCTTAATTCATCCGGTACATACAATAACATTTCATTGAACATAACCCGAATGAAAATTATAATATTTTCCTATATAAGTCAAAGTCACGTCGTTATGAATCCCGCGTTTCATACGATATACATCAAACCCGACTCACGAAATCTCACTGCGAAGGAGGGAGAAACGAATGCGACGATAGACCATGGATGTTGAAGGCGATATCATCAATGTTCCACACTTCTTCAAACCGAGTCCTATACATATACGGTTGTTCGTCTTGTATGCATAAGTCAGGAAACCCGAACACAGTGGCTACAGATCGCCCTTGGTGAGCCACCATCAAACCCTCTACCGCCTTATAATCACCAATACTACTACCAATGCTCGTTTCCCAATACATTACTTCTTCGATCTTTTGATCGTCGGAAAAGACATTAGCATCGTTAATATGATCATTTCCGACTATGGCTCGAGTGAGTTGAGAGTCCTCCATGTATACAAGAAGTCCACTTTTCTGGCTAAAGTAACCATAAAGTACATGTCTTAGCACCTCAACCAGGATAGGGCCCGGTCCATAGTCTCGTGCAATCAAATCCTCTGTCGATGCACAAACTTTCAACACGAAACATTCCTCGTCGCCTATTTTCTTGTCCCCTAAGCGTTCCGCCTTCGCAAATAACATTGCAGTGCTCTTTGGATCTAATCCCTACAATTTCCCATCATTGTATTATACTCATTAGCGAACTTTTAGTAACACAAGACCGTACTCGCGCCTTAGATAAATTTTAGAGTTAAATGCCATTTTAGTCCCTGTGGTTTGGGCTATTTTGCCAGTTTAGTCCAAAGGTTTCATTTTTTGCCTGTGGGTCCAAAAGGTTTCACCATTGCCATTTTAGTCCATTGAGTTAACTTCATCCATTTTTTCTGTTAACGAGAAGGGCAATTCGGTCATATAACGAGAAGGGCAATTCGGTCATTGTATATGGCCGAATTGCCCTTCTAGTTAACAGAATTACATATAAAATGACCCGATTGCCCTTCTCGTTAACAGAAAAAATGGATGAAGTTAACCCAGTGGACTAAAATGGCAACGGTAAAACCTTTTTGGATCCACAGGCGAAAAATGAAACCTTTGGACTAAACTGGCAAAATGGCCCAAACCACAGGGACTAAAATGGCATTTAACTCTAAAAAAACATAAGTATAACACATGATATCAATTGTGTAAAGAAGTAAAGTGCATAGAGAGACCTGAATAAGACGTCGTAAGGGGCGTTTTGGACCTTTAGCGATCTGCTTCCCGAGCGAAGGAGTGTGACTCCAGACAGTATCTCCATCACTGCCAGCCAAGACCTTATTGCCAGAAGAAAGTACAAGTTCAAGAGACCACATTCCAGGCACCATTTGCCATAGAACAAAACAGCCGTTAACGTTGTCTGTTTCCTGTGACCGACCACCACTGTTAGTGACACGCTGTCCTTGTATTGATGAAATCTCGGTTTCACAACACTTCATTTTCACGGTCCCTGATGTGTACATGTTTTTGTAATAACCCGATTGCTGCTGCTGCTGCTGCTGGTGATGTGCGCCGGTGGACATCATTTTTAAGCATCCTGTTGCTGCTAAGTACTGTTGTATTATGTATTGTGCAGTAGACCTCTCCTACAAACAAACATTAGGTTAGAATTCTGTTGAAACCCGAAACAAACGTTATCTGGTTTTGGGATGTCATGTCTAATCCGCTTGTTAAACATGTCGTGGCTGAGATGGTATTCTAATTCGTTTAATTAAATATGCGGAAAGGGAAATTGGCCTGTAATAATCCCACCTATACCTTATTGGCCATTAATAATCCCACCTCAGAATATTCCCCCACCAGTCCCACCTTTCACCTATTTTTCCTACAATGGTCCCCCGTTAAAAAACCTTAACGGAGTTAAGTTTTTTTCCAAATTACAAACAGATTTTTTAGGGCTTTTGATTAGAACGACAATACGAGTCCATTGATGTAAAACTTGCCTCGAAACGGTGCTCCAAACGATGAAAACGTCGCTTCAATTCGGGTGTTTAAATTTCCAATTAACCAAAATCAAGTCACTTGGAGCACCATTTCGAAGTAAGTTTTACATCACTGGGCTCGTATCATCGTTCTGATCAAAAGCCCTAAAAAATCTGTTTGCAATTTGAAAAAAAGCTTAACTCCGTTAAGTTTTTTTTAACGGGGGACCATTGTAGGAAAAATAGGTGAAAGGTGGGACTGGTGGGGGGAATATTCTGAGGTGGGATTTTTAATGGCCAATAAGGTCTAGATGAGATTATTACAGGCCAATTCCCCATTAAATGTGTCATGTTCAAGTTGACCTGTTTAGCCCGTTTTACTAAACAGGTTGACCCCCCCCCCCCCCCCAACCCAATTAAACATAATATAACTTTTTTCAGGGTCAACATGTCAACCACTTTAAAACTAGAATAAAAAAGTATATTTTATCAAGGCCAACTCGTTTAAAATTAGAATAAAAAGTATAACTTTTATCAGGGTCAGGGTCAGCCCGTTAAACAATTTGTTACAACCCGTTTAACTCATTTATTACAACTCGACAACATGTTTAACCCATTTATTACAACCATACAACCATTTTAACCCATTTGCTACAACCAAATAGCCCCATTTATGACAATCCGACAACTCATTAACCTAGGGATGAGATTGGTACAGTACCCGTACCAGTACCGAAACTACCGGTACCGAATTTGAAGAAAACTAGATCCCAAATACCGTACCGAATATATTTTGAGCACCCGTATGGGTACTATATAGGTAAAATCAACTTTGGTTACGGGGTACAGGTATTTCGGTAGTACCCGCTTTGGTATCACTTTGTTTTTGTTTTAGTTTTTGAGCACTCGTACGGGTGCTATATAGGTAAAATCAACATGAATACCAACATAGTACAAGTACCAAACAGGTAAAATTGGTACAAGTACCAATACGATACGGGTACCAAACAGGTAAAATCAATACGAGTATCGTAAATACCATAGTATGAAATAAAACATAATATAAAAAACTTTTAAAGTCCTATATAATATTCGGTACCTGTACCTTTTTTTACCCGTACCCGTACTAATACCGAAAGTACCGAATACCAAAATCAATAAAACTGGGTACCAATACATGTACAGAGTACCTAAAATCGGTACGGGTACATGTACGGATATGGGTACGATACGGGTATTTGGGAAAAAATGTCCATCCCTACATTAACCCATATGTTACACCCCGTGCCCGTTGATAATATCACTACACGTACATAACCTATCAACCTGCTTATAGTTGTTTGGCTTTTTTACATAAAAAGGGTTACACGGATCTTATTCAGGTTACACGATTTGAAGTGCATAAGCTATGCTATATCAGTCAACACGTCCATAACCTATTAAAAAAACTGTTTAATGTAACAAAGAAATACAACATACAATTGGGATGTTGCTACAACCCATTTACAACATGACAATCCACTCGTGACCCGTTTAACATGTTCACAACCCATTTACAACCCACCAATCTGGTTGACACTTTTAGATAAATAGTAATACCGGAAATACCCAGAAACAAAAAAACAATCAAGTACTGCTTAACCAGTTTAATTAAATAGGTCGACCTGTTGAATAAAAAATCTTATTTAAGGACAACCCGTTTACAACCCGCCACCATTTTACCTCATTCATTACAAACTAACTCTTTTACGACCCGTTTAACATGTTTACAACTTAATTTCAACCCGTTTGACTCGTTTAGATAAATAAATCACACAAATCACTTAATGTTATAGCAAACAAACGGGTATATTAACAGAAAGATAGAACATACAAACGGGATGTCTTTAACATTGTAGCGAAAATCACCACTCGCGCAACTATGCTCAACCGAAACAGGTGCAAGAGGACACCCCAAGACTCCAAGTAACAACACTCTCCTATCATTAACATTCCTCCACTTTTCACTAACCCCATTACCACCATCATCATCAGAATCATTACATCTGGTTGTTTTTCCTAGCCCGAACAGCATTCGCCTACTACGCCCTCTTCGTTTAACCTCGGGTTGTTGTTGACAATAACGGCTAGTGTTAACAAACTCTGGCCATTCTGTTAATGGAGACAATGGGACTGGTATTGGTTGTGTTGGTTTTTTGTCATTTGATTTAGTTGCAGGATCCATGTATGTATGTATGTTTTGTGTGGTGATTGATGAAACCTATGTTTTAGAGGTGAACAGGAGGAATGATTCATGGATCCATAGTAGATTTTGTAGATTACAATCAATGATTTCATTATTGGTTTTTTTTGCTTTACTGGGAACAACAAAAGAGTAAAGCATCTGCTCAACTCCCAAGGGACTGCTCCCTCTCAACATTTTTCAAAAAATCCCTTTAGTTTTTTTAACAGCCAATAAATAAAAGTCTGACTCGTTAATGTTTTAAAAACCGGTAAATACCGGCCGGTTATACCGGTATTACCGTTTTCGGATTTAAATCCGGTCCGAAACACCGCGGTAAGTAGGAGAAACTGCATCGACTTTGTACCGCCGGTAAAATCCGGTATACCAGTTTGAACCGTTATACCGGTACCGGCTCAGGTCTATTTTTGGGTTAGGATTTTACTTTTTATCGGCCCATCTTCATGTTTACTCTCAACTTTAACCTAACGACTTTTAATACTTTATCTCCATCGATCAAAATTCAAAACTTGATTCATCAATCCATCATTCATGACTTGTTCCAAACTTCCATCACTCCATCATTCATTCCAGATTTACATATACATCCAATTTTGGATTATTTTTTGAGTTGATGTTGTAATTTATGGAATTATACAGTTAACTAGTCAACCCGGTTGAACCGCCCGGTACAATCCGTTTCAACCGGTTAAACCATTTTCGTGCCTAATCCGGTATGATTAAAAAACCGGATTTTAAAACATTGGTAAAACCTGGTTGAGATCATATTTGAACTTGAGACCGGTGGTGGCCTTCAGCCCCAATCTTCACTTCCACGCCAATGTCAGTTGAGCTAAAGCACATTGGTCCGTTTAATTTTTTTAACGACACACTTTTTTATTAACGACTAATAAAATCCCGACCATCCTGGTAAACCCAATAGTAAAAGGCCACCCAAGCTGTTACATACCAAACGAGAGAACTCAACCCAAAAGACTAGTCTGGTGGGTGAGAGAGCTCATTTGGTATATAAACCCCACATCAGTTGCCCATACAACCGATGTGGGACAAGTCCCATACCTTGCAATGGTATTAGTCCATAACAATCGACCCTCCTTAAGGGCCAACGTCCTCGTTGGTCACGGCCATGTGGGTCACGGCTGGCTCTTTCCAGGCCACCACTCCATGGGCCACCACTCCGAGCCTCGTTGGTCACGGCCACGTTGGTCACAGCTGGCTCTCTCCAGGCCACCACTCCGTGGGTCACCACTCCGAGTTCTGGCTCTGATACCAATGTTACATACCAAACGAGAGAACTCAACCCAAAAGACTAGTCTGGTGGGTGAGAGAGCTCATTTGGTATATAAACCCCACATCAGTTGCCCATACAACCGATGTGGGACAAGTCCCATACCTTGCAATGGTATTAGTCCATAACAATATTGTTACGTGTTAAATAGTATAGGGGGTTATGAGTCAATTGTTAGAAACTATAAGGGTTGTAATTGTAAATGGTCATTTGTATTAGTTTGTTATATAAACAAAAAGAAAGGATAATGAATGTATGGTTGAGCTGAATGAATCTTCTTCTTAGTTTCTCTCTCTAATCTCTCTCTAAAATCTGCACGTATCAATGGTATCAGAGCACCGATCCTCGGCAGTTCCGTAATCAATTGATCAAAATCGTTTCAAAATCAGTAAGAATTTGATTAGTTGTTCGATCAATTCTTTCCGTATTATTTCAATTCTTGAATTGATCATTGTTTCGATCGATTCTGTTCATTTCAGTCGGAATTAATCAATCGATTGATTAATTCTTTCGTATTCAAGATGGTTGTTCGTAATCAAACCGAATTAGAAAAGGTGATTAAGGAACATTCTACATTTTTGTCGAAATTTGAAGCATTTGCTGAAAAAGCTGAAAGATCCTTTATGGATATTAAGCAAATTCTTGACAAATTGGTCAATAATCAGTCGAAATCGGATGGTGGAACTTCAACATCGCAATTGGAAATCAATAGCAATACAAGAACTGATCGATTGTATCGTTTGGGCAAGATAGAGTTTCCAAAATTCAATGGATCAGAAGTGGAAGATTGGGCTTGTCGTTGCGAACACTTCTTTGATGTTGACGACACTCCAGAAAACTTCAAGGTGAGATTTGCTGCTATTAACTTGGAAGGAAAAGCTATGAAGTGGCACTCTGCTTATCTCACGACATCAGTTAAACCAATTTCTGAGATAACTTGGTCTGAATATTCTAGAAATATCATTGATCGTTTTTCTACCAATCTATTCCATGATGCTATGGGCTTGTTAACTTCCACGGTTCAAGTTGGGTCTTTAGAAGATTATTATGAGAAGTTTGATGAAAACTTTTTAAGAGTCACCATATGTGAAGAATATACTGTTAGTATATTTTTGAATGGGTTAAAATCGGAGTTAAGATGCCCAGCTAGTATGTTTGGACCAAAGAAACTAAAGGAGGCTTATGAAATGGCAAAGAACCAAGTTAATCTTCTTGCCATTTTTGATAGCTATAAAGGATTCAAGAAGGAAGAAATAAAAGAATTTTTAGATGATTCAAGAAAGGGTGCTTTTAAAGAATTAGTAAATGAAACAGATGTGGATGTTACAAAATCAGAAAATGGAATAAAAACAAGTGAAAGAAATGGAGAATTTGACTCAAAGAAATATGGAAAGGTAGTGGAACCAACTCAGGTTGGAAAACCAGTAAGGTTAAATGACATGGATCATGGTTATTTTAAAGTTTGGCTATACAAGGTAAGGGTTAAGTGTAAACAAGAGACTATGAGAAACTGGCTATTAAAGTGGAAATATAAAGTCCAAGGGATAGAGAGGATGGTATGAAAGTAGGCTCTGGTGAGATTGTGAAAAGATGGCTATCCAAATGGAAATATAAATTTAAATTGAGTAGGGAGGATAATATGAAAAATGGCATTGATATTCAGTTTGTAAGGAATCCAAAGAATGGAAGCTGTTGTAAATTTGAGGAATTTGAATTCTTCAAGTTGTTGGCAAAAAGGCATAGATGGCATAATTGGAAATTTAAGCAATTTATTTTCATTAGTATGTTTAATGGTTGTTGTTTAAGAAGGAAGGTATACATGTTGCTCGTTTGGAAATATAAAGGGTTAACAGAGAAGTATTTCCGACCACCACTGCAACCACCACCACTACCACACTCATCCTCTTCCATTCTTCGAAATCTTCACAGAATTCCCTCTGGTTATAACCCCAACAAGCAATCTCTCACTCTCAAACCCTTTTTAACAAACGCCCTTACCGAATCATCCGATTCTCCCAAATCCCTCGACCCGAAATTCCTTCTTCAAGAACTCGCCGATAGCTTCAATCTTCCATCAGATTACTTTTCACAGCTCCCTCGTGATCTTCGTCTAGATTTGAATGATACTGCTTTTGATCTCTCAAATGGACCAGTGATGGAGCGGTGTGGACAAGAGTTGGGAATGACTTCAAAAGCTTTGGTTAACGATCTCCCTTCATTGGTCAACTCGTTGACCAGCAACAACAAATCAGCACTCGGCAAACGTTTGACTTCTGCTGGAAGGAGGTTTCAGTCAATGGGTCAATATGGTCAAGTTAAAAAGGATTTCCAAAGCTATGATTTCAACAGGGAAGCTTTTGTCTTCAACTCCTATATCCAAAGAAACCAAGGATGAGTCGAAAGGCGAAACCCGCATGTTCAAGTTGGAGCTGCAAAGTGGATCTCTATTTTTTTTCTCTTATATTGATTCTTGGGGTCAAGAATCTTTTATGGGGGAAGTATTGTTACGTGTTAAATAGTATAGGGGGTTATGAGTCAATTGTTAGAAACTATAAGGGTTGTAATTGTAAATGGTCATTTGAATGAATCTTCTTCTTAGTTTCTCTCTCTAATCTCTCTCTAAAATCTGCACGTATCACAAGCCTGCAAATACATACGACGCTGGTGACCGGCCCGCCACCATTTTAGAGGGAACCTATTGTCCAAAGACCGGTAAAGCTTCTGGCTCAACCTAGAAAAATAGTTTTAATTGCAAATTAACTTACTAGTAAAATAGTTTTATAAATGTATTTCCAAATATTTGAATTATTCACCCGACGGATCCGATTAATACAAGATAAAAAACAATATGTTACAAAAAAGGTTTATTTTTGAAGGAAACTTTTGTAAACGGTTTTGTTTTTGGTAAATTGTAGTATCTCGTGTTGAGTCGCAGTTTTATCTTAATGAGAATAGGCTCTCTATCTCCGAGAGAATTTTCGATCCTCTATATTTATGTGAGTGCATTTTCTATATTTTATAGATTGGTTGTGAGTGGATTAGAGGAAAAATGTTATTGTTTATCAGTAAATTTAAAGAAACATTGTTCACCCTTTATAATTTTTTAATATCTTATAAAAGTGGTTATGAGTAGAGTAGAGAGAAAAAATAATAATAAAATTATAAAGGTATCATTTAATTGAAAAGGAAAGGGAAAAAGTTTTTATTGTAATTATAGAGATGAAGCAGAGAATCGATTGTGAATGCTTCTAAGACCATGTGTAGTGGTACACATGAATAATGCCCCACCCTAGGGCGTTTTACGCAATGTGGCAGTCCAGTCAGCAATGAAGCGTTTTTCATAAATGAGTGTAGTGGGGATTTGGGGCATTATGTTTAATAATAGAATTGAATAAAAAAAACTATCAAAAAATATTATTGGACAAAAAACCATCAAAAGAGCATGATTGGTCAACACACAAGGGACTAGAGCGTTCTAAATACAACGCCATTCAAAAATTTCGAACAAAAATGCCCAAGGGGCCGACGTCGGGGCATGTTTGGGTAAAAAAACGCCCCATTTTTTTATCGAGTACGCATGGTCTAAGGGTGGAAGGGAACCCTAGGGTATTACCCGAGCCCCATCCAATCATATGTTGCCATGTCATTTCCAACCCCAAGTACCCTAGATGAGGCAAAACACTGGCAGCGCCTACTACAAGTACCTACAATTACCCTAGTCCAATTTATGACCGTTAAACTTCAAATTGGTTTGTTGATGTGTGATATTTAAGCGGCAAATTTTTACGGCAAACCAGAACCTGTATGGCAAACCATAGGGGTGGCGGCGGTGTTCCTAGCAGCTTTGAACCCGATTTGCTTCTACCGCATATCACCCTATCCACCCTAAGACCACATAGTGTGGAGATGAAATTCGCATTTGTAACATTTGTGCTTGTAATCATTATGAACAGTTCTATTATCAATAAAACAATGTTATTTGATCCCAATGTTTGTTTGGTTGTGTTTTACATTTTTCATGTTTTGACTTTTGCTCAATTTCAAACTCTACATCGCTTTCTAGAGAGTTATACGCAAACTGGTGCGTAAACGTACTCAGTTTAATGCGACAAATACTCCGGAACATCAACATATACTCAACATACCTTAAATAACCTTTACATAACTTAGAAATAAGTTTTGAAGGCTTTGGTATGGCAAAAACAAGTTAATTCGGTTACAGGGACTAAACTTGACAAACTGCGAAAGTATGCCAATTCGAACTGTAACGAACTTTCCGGAACATGTCCATAAGTTAAACATACCATAAAATCCTTTACATAGCTTAGAAATAGGCTTTGAGGGGTTTGGTATGCTAAGACAAACTTTTGGATCATTCAGGGGCTAAAAGTGTCAAAAAGTGCACAAGTTTGCACTTTTGCGCATAACTTACGTTCTGAATACATCCGGATATCCAAAAATTTATGAAAGCATCCTTATATTATGCCTTAGTGTATGGCATGAGAAAAATCCATTCGTCGCGCAATTTGGACTGTCTTTCGCGCTTATGCGCATTCCGTCGTAATTAACCGAACATCGCGACCGTACGGCCAAACGAACCGACATCCGACATATTTTTGAGCACATTTTTAAGTTCCCTATACTTTAACTTCATTTTAGAGCTTTGAAATGAGGTTAACATGGCTTAAACGTGTCAAAAACGCATCAAATACCAAGTTTAGGGGCTGCAGGGACCAAAACTGTAAATCTGCCAAAGTGAGGGCTTACGGACCGTAAGCCATAAGCCATACGGTCCGTAAGGGGTCCCCAGTACAGCAGATTCATTGAATCCACTTGCAGTTGGCCTTTCGTTCGTTCAAGGGGCAATGCCCTTTCACCCAATCAAGAGCCAAGGGCCATTTTCAGTAACCACAACATTTTGACAAGTGGACGCTTAGGATCGTGGCACGAAAATCAAGAAACGATCCTAACGGTTATGCTTTTCCTATAAATACCCCCCCCCAGTTTGCTAAAATCTCACACAATCTGATCTAAAGGCTCTAAGTTGGAACCATTGTTTCATACCTGAGCCATTTTGATCTAGATTAGCATTCGGGGACCCTCCGTAAGTCTTCTTTCGTTCTTTTATTCGCTTTTCGAGTCCGAAAGTCAACGTTTTGTTGACTTTCTACATTGACCAGCCTATGGTCAACCCGAAGTTCATGGAACTTCATAACGTGAGCGTGATCACGATGGTTATAGTCCGTAGTGACTATACCTACTGATTACCACGTTATCTAGGCTTAGTGACGAGTCGTAGTTTCGGCCAAAATGTGCATTCTTGCATATTTTGTAACCAAACTACTCGTGAGCATCAAAGCCGTTTGCTTTGATGCCAAACCTGTTTTCTAAACTTAGTTAAGCATGTTCTAACATGCTTAGCTCGTCACTTTTAGCATAGTGCTTATATAGGGTCGTAAGGTAAGCGATCTAAACCATCGCTTATACTTTCGAACCCGACCCATTTGGTCGATCATTAGGATCCGACCAAACACATTAGGTGACCATAGCTATAACCTTCCGATGTTATGCCTTGTGGTCACGATGTTAGGCGTTCCAGACGCGTTCTACGCGAACGACGCGTAAGGTAGCATAAGCTACCTAAACGGGTCGTAATGGGTCGCAAGCACTTAGGTTAGGTTTCATTTTAGTATGTAGGCTTTGTTAAACCATATTACACGAGTCTCCACAATCGTTTGGTTTACAAACCCGCATACTATCCGATCCTTCCGATTTTGGTCCGGTATTTTAATATAGCTACCTATTAGGTGCCATTTGATATCCCGTGATCTCTAGCATTATCTGGTTATTATACAAGGAATTCAAAGCAATCTCAGGTGAGTACATTGAACCCCTCTTTTACTGTTTTCCAAACTGTTTTGGGGTGAAACACATGTGCCTATCTATTACATTCATGCTTTCCATGTTTTCACATCATATGCCTGCTATGTTGTTAGTACATTATAGTACACGATTTCATTACATTTCATGCTATGTATGCCCATTGTGTGCGTACTTAGTACATTGATTTACATTACATTCCTGTTGCATATGTTTACTCAGCATATGGACACATTGATTTACATGAACATTTCTGTTGCATATGTTTACTCAGCATATGGACACATTGATTTACATGAACATTTCTGTTGCATATGTTTACTCAGCATATGGACACATTGATTTACATGAACATTTCTGTTGCATATGTTTACTCAGCATATGGACACATTGATTTACATGAACACTTCTGCTTCGTATGTTTACTTAGCATACTTAGTACAATTGTTTACAGCACATGCCTTCATTTTGCTATGACATTTGGTTTGTTTAACATGGGACAATACATTCATTAACATTAGCTATGCCGTTCGTTAGTAGGTAGTGGTACCATGGGAATTGACAACTCCCGTTCCTGAAGTCCTGGGTTTGATAGGATTGTAAGGAATGACCGAATTCGATATACATAACTTAGATAAACCTTTAATTTGTTTAAGGGTTTATCGCCACAGTCTCAAGGCTTGGATGTATGCATATTTCACAATACCGCATAAATGTTAATATCAATAGAGCATGCATTTTTCCACAGAATTTAACGTTGATTTAAACCACGTTTTACTTCAACGACTTGTTTTGTGCATTTTACATATGGTTTAAGTTGATACATTTCGCTTACCGTACATGATACATTTTGGGATACACATTACATGATTTACATTGAACATAGACATTTGACATGATTTACACAATAACACTTGGCAATTGAGTTATCCAAAGAACAATCTTACATGGTGGATGGTTTGGGTAAATGGTTTGAGTAACGTGAAGTATGTAATATGATGCAAACATGGTGGATACGCCGCTGGTACTTCCTATATATAAATGTTTGTATAATATTACATATCTTAGCGTTATCTAAATCATTTCAGTTTAAACATATAACATTTTATACAAATAACATACTTTTCATAAAACATTGTCTTACGAGACAACTTATCTTATTCAACTCATTTTACTAGGTTATTCATTTAACCTTACGCTTATCTATACATATCATCTGATATTATCGTTTTCCAAATGGTTTACAAAGCGAGACAAATTACAAGGTTCATGACTGACTGTTATTAAACATTCTTTAAAACCTCAAGTCATGAATCCCACTTTCACAAAACCTATGTATCTCACAGGCATTTTTATGCTGACGTACCTACTTTCACATGTGTTTTCAGGAGCTGTTCCATAAGATGTTGATCACGATACTAGGGCGGACCTGTGCCTTAGAGACTAAAAGTGAAGATAGAACTAGTATAACTATGTTTTGAATTCTGTACTTCCTTCTAAGACAATGTAACACCCGTGTTTGATAAATAAAATGTAACTTTAATTTCCATGGTTATATAACAATTAATTCTGTCCACAACACTCCCCGACGTTTTCCGCCGCGGTTGCATGTTATACGCGGTCGGGGTGTGACAGAAGAGTTGGTATCAGAGCCATTGGTTATAGGGAATTAGGTTATTATTAATGCTTTGACCTAGACTATAACTTTCTAGGACCCTAACACAAGTCATCTTGTGTTTAGATTTTAAAACATGCACATCACCTATCTTTAGGTGATAACCACAACGAGAACTCCGGTTCTGAATCCGCTTTGAAAATTAATCATCTGTTCGAGGATGATTGATTACTAGGTTTTGAACCCTCTGTTATAAGGTTTTGAACCCCTTTGAATTTTCAAAAGTCTCGTCAAGGTTTTCGGGTTTTAATAGTGTGAACACGTGCGAACTGGAAGGGTGAATGCCTGTACCCTGGGTTTTCTGTCTAAGGCTAGAGTGTTCGTACAAATCCACATAATCGGACCAGTCACTCTTACCTGGGAACTCTTGGGGTGAGTGTTCACTTATAGGCGAGCATGTCTTCGCAATACACTAATTCTGACCCATTTACTTTGACTAGACATTTCATGTCGCTTGTTTGCTTTGCGATGCATGACCGCCATCTTTGCTTTTGTTGATTTTGCTTCATCTCATTCTCTTCATCCAGTCATCTCACTCGTTTCATTTCATGTTTTTCTCTTCTAGAATGCCTCCTCGACGCGACAACCAGATAGCTACTGCCGAACTGGCAGAAATTATTGCGCAGCAGATGGCTGCTCAATTCCCAAATCTCTTTGCTCAGTGGAACCAGGCCAACAACAACAACAATGGTACATGCAAATACAAGGATTTTAACTCGGCTAAGCCACTCAAGTTTAGTGGTTCTGAAGGAGCAACTGGGCTTCTTCAGTGGTTCGAGAGCATCGAGAACACTTTCCGTCATGTGCAATGTCGTGATAATCGCAAAGTCGAGTTTTCTTCGAGTGTGTTTCAGAAGAGGGCTCTTACGTGGTGGAACGGGGTTATGAGAGATCAAGGTGCAGACGTTGCTCTAGCACAGACATGGGCTGAACTGAGAGCCCTTATGATGAGGGAGTTTTGTCCTCGTTATGAACAACGAGCGTTGGAGAAAGAATTTGATGTTTTGAAGCAAGATAGTGGCGAGCACAGGGCTTATACTGATAGGTTTGAGGAGTTGAGTCTGCTTTGCCCGACTATGGTTACCCCACTCGATAAGGCTATCGAAAGGTACAGCGACGGCCTGCCTGACTCGGTACAAGACATCCTTACTGGTAGCAACCCTACCACACTCCGTCAGGCGATCAAGTTATCAGCGACGTTGACTGAGTCGCAGATTCGAAAGAATAAATTACACAGGAAGGGTGACAAGGGCAAGAAGCAGTCGGCTGACAAGGAAGATAGCAAGAAAGGTCAAAACAAGAATGGAAAGGAGTCTGGTTCATCAAAAAGGGCAAAGAAGCGTAAGGCTTCCCAAAACTATGCTGTCACTGCCCAAGCTAACCAGGCAGCTCCCAACCAGCCTCCAGCAAAGAAGCCCTATTCAGGAAGTGCACCTTTATGCAATCAATGCAACAGTCACCATCAGCCGCAATATCAATGTCGTTTCTGTACTAACCGTGGGAAGTCGGGTCATCTTGCCGATGTTTGTCGGTTTGCTCAGAATCGCGCAGTTCAGAACCCTGCTCAACAAGTTGCTCAGCAACAGGGTCAAGCTGCACGACCACAATACCCACCAGGTGCTTGTTGTAACTGTGGGGATCTGACCCACTACAGAAATCGGTGTCCAAGGCTAGCCAACCAGAACCAGAATGCAAACCAGAATCAGGCTCAGGCTCGAGGTTGAGTCTTCAACATGAATGCACAAGAAGCACAAGCGGACAACGAAGTGGTGAACGGTACGTTCTTTATTAATAATCAGCCAGCATCTGTTCTTTTTGATTCGGGTGCCGACAAGAGTTTTGTGTCATTGTCTTTTGAGACATTGCTTCGCGTGTCTAGAACGAAACTAGGTAAACCTTTGACAATAGAGGTTGCCAGTGGTGAACCCATTGTTCTTAATTCTATTCTACGCAACTGCCAGTTGAACCTTAACGACCATATTTTTCCTATTGACCTCACGCCAATGCAACTTGGAAGCTTCGACGTTATTGTGGGAATGGATTGGTTATCTAAGCATCGCGCAGAGATAGTTTGTTCTGAGAAAATTGTTCGTGTGCCGCTGTCGACAGGCGAGATCCTACAGGTTCGTGGTGAGAAGCCTGCCGGTGGTCTCAGACTTATGTCTTGTTTTAAAGCACGGAAGTATCTTCGGAAGAACTATGTGGCTTTCTTAGCACATGTTACAGCAGATAAAGGCAAGGGTAAGACTATTTCAGATATTCCTGTCGTTCGGGATTATTCTGAAGTTTTCCCTGAAGAGTTACCTGGTCTACCTCCAGCACGCCAAGTCGAGTTCCGTATTGATCTCGTACCTGGTGCAAATCCCATTGCCAGAGCTCCATACCGTCTTGCACCATCAGAGATGCAAGAATTATCTAAGCAGCTTCAGGAGCTCTCCGACAAAGGTTTTATCCGTCCTAGCTTTTCACCTTGGGGTGCTCCCGTTCTTTTTGTAAAGAAGAAGGATGGATCTTTTAGGATGTGTATCGATTATCGTGAGCTTAACAAGCTCACCATCAAGAATCGATATCCCCTACCTCGCATTGATGATCTCTTTGATCAATTGCAAGGCGCTTCTTACTTTTCAAAGATTGGCCTGCGATCTGGATATCATCAACTCCGGGTGCATGAAGAAGACATTCCCAAGATAGCGTTCCGTACTCGTTATGGACATTATGAGTTCACAGTCATGCCATTCGGTTTGACTAATGCTCCTGCTGTTTTCATGGACTTGATGAATAGGGTCTGCAAACCTTATTTGGATAAGTTCATCATCGTTTTCATCGATGACATTTTAATATATTCTAAGACGCGAGCTGATCATGAGCAACACCTCCGTCTTACGTTGGAACTCCTAAAGAGAGAGCAACTTTTCGCCAAATTCTCCAAGTGTGAATTCTGGCTTAAAGAGGTTCAATTCTTGGGACACATTGTCAACGAACAGGGTATTCATGTAGATCCCTCCAAGATCAGTGCGATTAAGGATTGGGATACGCCTACTACTCCTACTGAAGTTCGTTCTTTTCTTGGTCTGGCGGGTTATTACTGCCGCTTCATAGAGAATTTCTCAAAGATTGCAGTTCCTCTAACTGCTCTAACTCAGAAGAACAAACCCTTTGATTGGGGATTCAAGCAAGAGGAAGCTTTTCAACACTTGAAACAAAAACTTTGCGACGCGTCTGTTCTAACTTTGCCCGAGGGCAATGATGATTTCGTCGTTTATTGCGACGCATCTAAATTGGGTCTTGGCTACGTCCTGATGCAAAGAAACAAAGTCATAGCATACGCATCAAGACAGTTGAAGATACATGAGAAGAACTACACCACTCATGATCTGGAGTTGGGTGCAGTTGTCTTCGCTCTTAAGATCTGGAGACACTATTTGTACGGTACAAAATGTGTGGTTTTCACGGACCACAAAAGTCTTCAGCATATCTTCAATCAGAAAGAGCTCAACATGAGGCAACGACGTTGGGTGGAACTTCTAAACAACTACGACTGCGAGATTCGCTACCATCCTGGTAAGGCGAATGTCGTGGCCGATGCTTTGAGTCGCAAGGAACGAACTAAGCTTCATTGTGTTCGTGTCCAATCTGTTATTCAAGCTCAAACCGATATACAAGCCCGTATATCTCAGGCTCAACAAGCTTGTGTTTCACAAGGTTTAATGGATAAGGAATTTCCTTATCACATAACTCCTGCTCTAGAACTGAAGGACAATGGATCATATTATTTCATGGACCGCTTATGGGTCCCAAGCCAAGATAATCTTCGTACCTTACTCATGGATGAAGCCTATAAGTCTCGTTATTCTATTCATCCTGGCTCAGATAAGATGTATAAGGATCTTCGTATTCAGTATTGGTGGCCTGGTATGAAGAAAGACATTGCCTTATACGTATCAAAATGCCTTACTTGTCTTAAGGTTAAGGCTGAACATCAGCGTCCTTCCGGATTATTGGAGCAACCAGAGATCCCAGTTTGGAAATGGGAAAACATTACTATGGATCTCATTACCAAACTCCCACGCACAAAGAAAGGTCACGATGCCATCTGGGTAGTCGTTGATCGCCTTACCAAGTCAGCGCATTTCTTGCCAATCCGTGAGGATTTTTCTGCTGACAAACTTGCTCAAATCTACGTGGATGAAATTGTAGCTCGACATGGTGTTCCTTTGAACATCATTTCTGACAGAGATGCTCGTTTCACTTCTCATTTTTGGAGAACCATGCAATCTGCCATGGGGTTCCAACTTAATCTGAGCACAGCCTATCATCCGCAAACGGATGGTCAATCTGAAAGAACAATCCAGACACTGGAGGATATGCTTAGAGCTTGTGTGATCGATTTTGGTGGTAGTTGGGATTCACATCTTCCGTTGATTGAATTCTCCTACAACAACAGTTATCACTCCAGCATCAACATGGCTCCTTTCGAGGCTCTCTATGGTCGAAAATGTCGTTCACCAGTCTGCTGGAATGAGATCGGCGAGGCTCAGCTTACTGGACCTGCCCTCATTTTAGAGATAACAGATAAGGTTAAGAAAGTTCGTGATAACCTTCAGATAGCTAGAAGCCGTCAAAAGAGTTACGCGGACCTAAAACGCAAACCCTTGGATTTTCAAGTCGGTGATCGTGTATTACTTAAGGTCTCACCTTGGAAAGGTGTGATCAGATTTGGAAAGAAAGGAAAACTTGCACCTAGATACGTTGGACCATTCAAGATCGTCGAAAGAATCGGTAAGGTAGCCTACAGACTTGAGTTACCTCCTGAACTTGGAAATGTTCATCCAACCTTTCACGTGTCCAATCTCAAGAGGTGTTTAGCTGATGAAAACCTCCACATACCGCTTGACGAAATTCGTGTTGATAAAACACTGAAATTTGTTGAGAAACCGGTGGAAATCATGGAACGTGAAGTCAAGTGGCTCAAACGCAAGCGCATTCCTTTGGTCAAGGTTCGCTGGGAATCTAAACGTGGACCCGAGTTTACTTGGGAACGTGAAGATCAAATGAAGGCAAAATATCCGCATCTTTTTCCACGAGTTTCCTCTAAATAAATTTCGGGACGAAATTTCCGCAAGTAGGGGAGACTGTAACATTTGTGCTTGTAATCACTATGAACAGTTCTATTATCAATAAAACAATGTTATTTGATCCTAATGTTTGTTTGGTTGTGTTTTACATTTTTCATGTTTTGACTTTTGCTCAATTTCAAACTCTACATCGCTTTCTAGAGAGTTATACGCAAACTGGTGCGTAAACGTACTCAGTTTAATGCGACAAATACTCCGGAACATCAACATATACTCAACATACCTTAAATAACCTTTACATAACTTAGAAATAAGTTTTGAAGGCTTTGGTATGGCAAAAACAAGTTAATTCGCTTACAGGGACTAAACTTGACAAACTGCGAAAGTATGCCAATTCGAACTGTAACGAACATTCCGGAACATGTCCATAAGTTAAACATACCATAAATATCCTTTACATAGCTTAGAAATAGGCTTTGAGGGTTTGGTATGCTAAGACAAACTTTTGGATCATTCAGGGGCTAAAAGTGTCAAAAAGTGCACAAGTTTGCACTTTTGCGCATAACTTATGTTCTGAATACATCCGGACATCCAAAAATTTATGAAAGCATCCTTATATTATGCCTTAGTGTATGGCATGAGAAAAATCCATTCGTCGCGCAATTTGGACCGTCTTTCGCGCTTATGCGCATTCCGTCGTAATTAACCGAACATCGCGACCGTACGGCCAAACGAACCGACATCCGACATATTTTTGAGCACATTTTAAGTTCCCTATACTTTAACTTCATTTTAGAGCTTTGAAATGAGGTTAACGGGGCTTAAACGTGTCAAAAACGCATCAAATACCAAGTTTAGGGGCTGCAGGGACCAAAACTGTAAATCTGCCAAAGTGAGGCCTTACGGACCGTAAGCCATAATCCATACGGTCCGTAAGGGGTCCCCAGTACAGCAGATTCATTGAATCCACTTGCAGTTGGCCTTTCGTTCGTTCAAGGGGCAATGCCCTTTCACCCAATCAAGAGCCAAGGGCCATTTTCAGTAACCACAACATTTTGACAAGTGGACGCTTAGGATCGTGGCACGAAAATCAAGAAACGATCCTAACGGTTATGCTTTTACTATAAATACCCCCCCCCCATTTTTCTAAAATCTCACACAATCTGATCTAAAGGCTCTAAGTTGGAACCATTGTTTCATACCTGAGCCATTTTGATCTAGATTAGCATTCGGGGACCCTCCGTAAGTCTTCTTTCGTTCTTTTATTCGCTTTTCGAGTCCGAAAGTCAACGTTTTGTTGACTTTCTGGATTGACCAGCCTATGGTCAACCCGAAGTTCATGGAACTTCATAACGTGAGCGTGATCACGATGGTTATAGTCCGTAGTGACTATACCTACTGATTATTACGTTATCTAGGCTCAGTGACGAGTCGTAGTTTCGGCCAAAATGTGCATTCTTGCATATTTTGTAACCAAACTACTCGTGAGCATCAAAGCCGTTTGCTTTGATGCCAAACCTGTTTTCTAAACTTAGTTAAGCATGTTCTAACATGCTTAGCTCGTCACTTTTAGCATAGTGCTTATATAGGGTCGTAAGGTAAGCGATCTAAACCATCGCTTATACTTTCGAACCCGACCCATTTGGTCGATCATTAGGATCCGACCAAACACATTAGGTGACCATAGCTATAACCTTCCGAGGTTATGCCTTGTGGTCACGATGTTAGGCGTTCCAGACGCGTTCTACGCGAACGACGCGTAAGGTAGCATAAGCTACCTAAACGGGTCGTAATGGGTCGCAAGCACTTAGGTTAGGTTTCATTTTAGTATGTAGGCTTTGTTAAACCATATTACACGAGTCTCCACACTCGTTTGGTTTACAAACCCGCATACTATCCGATCCTTCCGATTTTGGTCCGGTATATTAATATAGCTACCTATTAGGTGCCGTTTGATATCCCGTGATCTCTAGCATTATCTGGTTATTATACAAGGAATTCAAATCAATCTCAGGTGAGAACATTGAACCCCTCTTTTACTGTTTTCCAAACTGTTTTGGGGTGAAACACATGTGCCTATCTATTACATTCATGCTTTCCATGTTTTCACATCATATGCCTGCTATGTTGTTAGTACATTATAGTACACGATTTCATTACATTTCATGCTATGTATGCCCATTGTGTGCGTACTTAGTACATTGATTTACATTACATTCCTGTTGCATATGTTTACTCAGCATATGGACACATTGATTTACATGAACATTTCTGTTGCATATGTTTACTCAGCATATGGACACATTGATTTACATGAACATTTCTGTTGCATATGTTTACTCAGCATATGGACACATTGATTTACATGAACATTTCTGTTGCATATGTTTACTCAGCATATGGACACATTGATTTACATGAACACTTCTGCTTCGTATGTTTACTTAGCATACTTAGTACAATTGTTTACATCACATGCCTTCATTTTGCTATGACATTTGGTTTGTTTAACATGGGACAATACATTCATTGACATTAGCTACGCCGTTCCTTAGTAGGTAGTGGTACCATAGGAATTGACAACTCCCGTTCCTGAAGTCCTGGGTTTGATAGGATTGTAAGGAATGACCGAATTCGATATACATAACTTAGATAAACCTTTAATTTGTTTAAGGGTTTATCGCCACAGTCTCAAGGCTTGGATGTATGCATATTTCACAATACCGCATAAATGTTAATATCAATAGAGCATGCATTTTTCCACAGAATTTAACGTTGATTTAAACCACGTTTTACTTCAACGACTTGTTTTGTGCATTTTACATATGGTTTAAGTTGATACATTTCGCTTACCGTACATGATACATTTTGGGATACACATTACATGATTTACATTGAACATAGACATTTGACATGATTTACACAATAACACTTGGCAATTGAGTTATCCAAAGAACAATCTTACATGGTGGATGGTTTGGGTAAATGGTTTGAGTAACGTGAAGTATGTAATATGATGCAAACATGGTGGATACGCCGCTGGTACTTCCTATATATAAATGTTTGTATAATATTACATATCTTAGCGTTATCTAAATCATTTCAGTTTAAACATATAACATTTTATACAAATAACATACTTTTCATAAAACATTGTCTTACGAGACAACTTATCTTATTCAACTCATTTTACTAGGTTATTCATTTAACCTTACGCTTATCTATACATATCATCTGATATTATCGTTTTCCAAATGGTTTACAAAGCGAGACAAATTACAAGGTTCATGACTGACTGTTATTAAACATTCTTTAAAACCTCAAGTCATGAATCCCACTTTCACAAAACCTATGTATCTCACAGGCATTTTTATGCTGACGTACCTACTTTCACATGTGTTTTCAGGAGCTGTTCCATAAGATGTTGATCACGATACTAGGGCGGACCTGTGCCTTAGAGACTAAAAGTGAAGATAGAACTAGTATAACTATGTTTTGAATTCTGTACTTCCTTCTAAGACAATGTAACACCCGCGTTTGATAAATAAAATGTAACTTTAATTTCCATGGTTATATAAAAATTAATTCTGTCCACAACACTCCCCGACGTTTTCCGCCGCAGTTGCATGTTATACGCGGTCGGGGTGTGACAGCATTGACGTGGCACGTTCTAATTTAGCGTGGAGATTAGCCGTTTGACACCAATGGTAAGTTTTTAAAACTTTAAAAACTTTAGTTTTTAAAAATTAAAACTTTCCCTTATATATACCACCCACTCCTTCCATTTTTTACAAACTCTCACATTTAACGCAAAATTCTCTAAACTCTCTACCTATTTCCACTTCAAAAAACCGGAAATGGCAACAAGGACCGAAGAAGAAGATATCGCATTATGCGAGTCGTGGGTCGAAGCCTTGAGCGAGTACACGCCACGTAATCGCTCGAGCAGTCCGTTCTGGGGGAGAATTTTCCAACAATTTTGCGTTTATAAGGGTGACACCACCTGAACCGTGGACGCGCTTTCTTCTTGTTTCAGGGTTATCTGTTTGGATTGAAAAAGATTTGAGACAGTGCACACCGTGGTGGAAAACGCAGGTGGTGACCTTGGGGAGGACGACATCATACAAGTCGCACTCATCAACTTCAAACACGACCACAACCGTGAATTCCGACACGTTTCGGTGTTGCATATTATTAGATTTTTTATGCAGTAATATTTAATTTTTAGGGTTTTTTAATTATGTAATATTTTTTATTTTATTTTGTGTGTATTTTTTTAATTATGTTATGTTTTTTATTTTTAAATTATGTAATATTTAATTATTAATGTTATTAGTTTAATTACTATTATTGTTTTTTTAAATTAAATAGATTTTATATAATTTTTAAATATAATTTATCAATAAAAAAGTGTCATGTATCGAATAATGCCACTCTTTCACGCCCCTTCCCACAACCCCCGTTTTGGCACCACGATCCGTTTCTGACGCGCGCTGAAATGTCTTTCACGTGTCGAATAACACCCAATTTTCAGGCCCCTCCACATTCCACACTGTTTGATCGAAGGGTGGAGGGAGTGGTCAATCACTAGTTGAGTGTTTGAGTTATTTTTAGCCAATAATATCATGTCATGTCAAGTCCCCACTTCACTCCATATTTTGCATTCAATCACTGGCAATGGTCAAACACATAGAGAATAGTAAAAAATTTTAAAAAAATGTGATTGGTTGAAAGTGGTTGAAACTCATCATTAAACCTCCCTCCCTCCTCCTTCCCTCCTCTTCCAGCATCGGTGTATACTCACCGCAAACACAACTCCCCACTCATCGATTTAAAGCTAGCATCCCATCACCGCTCAGCAACCCCCTCCTTGATCAAAGTCCCCGAGACCATACCGTCCCCTAAGTAAGACATGCTCTTGTTTTGCGCTATCCTGATTCCTGCTAGATGGATATTATTAAGAATATTTGTTTGTCTTTTTTATTTTTTTTATTTATTTTTTGACCGACAAATAAATTTATTTTTTGAACAACAAATAAAAAAAGAAAAAGCAAATTATTTAAAATTACAGTAATGCCATTTTGGGTTGATGCTTGTCACTTTAATAAGTGAGTTTTTAGATTTTTAATTAGTTAACTGATAAAAGTAAATTATTTTACTGGGTTGATGCTTGTCACTTTAATAAGTGAGTTTTCAGATTTTCAATTAGTTAACTGATAAAAGTAAATTATTTTACACTTACTGTTAAAGGGTGGAAGATTTTTACCTTTCTTTTATTTTCTTACTTTTCTTTACTCTTTTTCTTTTATCTTTTCATCACTTCTATTTTATAGATTATTTAAAAGTCTAATAACTAATTATTGAACTTAGTTACTCTATACAATTATAACTTTGTTTAGACTTTTATTACATACATAATTATTGAATTGAAGTTATTTTCTCTATACAGTTATAACTTTGTTTAGATTTTTATCACACACACGTATACATACATATATATATAGAAAAAATATATCGTACATTACGGCTTAACGTACTTCACATACGACAACGTACGTTATTTGTTCTATAACATGCGTGATTAATGTTTTCAATATGCGTGATTATTGTGTTTCAACATGCGTGATTTTGGATTTTTGATTTATAATGTGCGTGATTTTAAAATGAACGTGTGTAATTACCTGTCGTACGTGATGTACGTTAAGCCCGTAATGTACGTTAACCTTTCTTATATATATATATAGTGGAAGGTTCAAATGAGAAGAAATTTTGTGTAAAAAGAAAAAAAAATAAGTTTCAACCAATAAGAAGGTTTCATTTTACATCATTTAATATTTGCATTTAATTTTAATGTAAGGGTATATTTGTAAACTTACATAGATCATTAATTTCTAGTCTTCCTTTTTAATAGCTAACTACATTAGATTTGTAACTTATTTTCAAAATATATATTTTTTTAAAAAATAAAAAAAATTAGTTTAGAGTGTAGGACAAACTACTATATGTGTAGGATAAATTACGAGTTGTGTAGGATAAATTTACGTATGTATAGGATAATTTTCGAAATGTGTAGGATAACTTTTTATGTGTGTAGGCAATGAAAATTAGTGTAGAGAATAATAGTCTTCATAAGTAATTAATTACTTAAAGATTGTAATAAATGAGATTAAAGAATAACTACTTGATATTTTACAATTGTACCCTTTATTCTTTTTATTCTCAATTAAATTTTCTTCTCAAATGAACCTCCCCTATATATATATATATATATATATATATATATATATATATAGGATAGGAGTTGGCCGGAAAGTCCAAATTTCCTAAAAAGTGTAAAAAGTCATAAAACACCATAATATCAACCATAAAACACACCAAAAACCCACAAATAATATGATGAAGATTACTAAAACATCATGTATGTGGGTTTTGTGTTGTGTTTTAGATGTTAAGGCTCTGATTGTGGAATGACAAATATTATTGTGTTTTATGTTGTTTAGCATTGTGTGTTTTATATTCATAGTTCTACGATGGTGTGTTTGAAGTTTTTATGGACTATTAGAGTTTGAATATGGTGTTTTAGTAATATTCATTCTATTATTTGTGAGTTTTAGATGTGTTTTATGCCTGAAATTATTGTGTTCTATGACTTTTTACACTTTTTAGGAAAAACACACTTTCCGTAGGATCCCCACTCTATATATATATATATATATATATATATATATATATATATATATATATATATATATATATATATATATAGGGAATGGTTTAAATGAAAACGCTAAATATTGCGAGAACCGTGAGAACGAATGAAAAAACCACGAGAACTTGATAAAAAACAATTCAAATTCAAAAATTCTTTTTACACTTATCATTATTATTGAATATAATATTAGGAATTAAATTTACACCTTCAAAATTACGTGAATTCGTAAATAAAGAAAATTTACACATGTGTAAAAAATTTAATAAGAGTGATTTTGAGAGAAGAAATGAACTATTTGATGTTGTTATTTATTTTTTTGATGTTGTATTTTAATTACAACGAGGGTTGTATTGAAAAAAAATGGTTTTGATTGGTTTTTTCATTCGTTCTCACGGTTCTCGCAATATTTAGCGTTCTCAAGATAACCCTCCCCTATATTTATAATTCCCATATACTCTCTCTCTCTCTCTCTCTCTATATATATATATATATATATATATATATATATATATATATATATATATATAGGGTAATGCTTTACAAGAAACCTTAGATTTTAAGAAAACCTTGAAAACCCATCACATGGCCTACATTTGGCCACATGTCCCACCCAACTTCATCTCTTTTTTTGCTTTTGAGGGCACTATGGTAAATTTACATATGCCTACCCCACCCCAAAGATCTATTGACCAACATGATTTGACAGCATCATTAATGTACCCATCACATCATTCTCATCCTTCATCCTCCATTTCGTTTAGTGTATTTCAAATTAAATTTTTTTTTTCAAAATATCTTCATCTTCCCAAACAAGTTCTTTAATACTAGATCCACCATTAATATACTATGGAGCATTCAACTTCCTAAACAAGGTCTTTACTTCGATCTTTACCCACCTCACATCTAGATGTACTTTCAAAACTCCATTTCTTTAGAGAGGAACATGATTTTTTGTTAAAATGGTTCTAAAAAGTGGTGAATGTTTATGTAATTTGTAGGTTTTTATTTTTGTGTTAAAAGGTTTGTGTTTGGTTTGGTTGCTTGTTTAGGGCTTTTGATCTCTGAACAGTAATTGTTTTTTGTTGGTTTGCTTAATTCTCAAACAATGTGGATCTGATTGCAATTTTGAACATCGTCATACCCTAATACATGTTACACTTTATCCTATTAGACATAGCCATACAGTCTAAATTATTATAGTTATGACGTGTTTAACACATGCCCGATTTTTTTATTTTTAGACGTCTAATAATCGGCACATCTATTTTTAAAAACGAAAAGCCAAGTTTGTCTTACAGCTCAACCAACGTAACACGTGTTATAGTCTGAAATCCTGTTTCACAGCTAAGCCAAGTTTGTCTTACAGCACAACCAATGTAACACGTGTTATAGTCTGAACTTCTGGCTATGAATGTGTTAATATTTATGTCTGGTTAACGACTTAACAGTTATCTTATCTTTTTGTTATTAGGACGGTGATGGATTCAAGGGAAATAAGATCCAATTCTCGGGACCGTTTGGTTTCGTCAAACGTGGATCAGATGCTCAAGGATCATGACCATGTTTATGTTACAGCACAAGACAACTAACACGTGTTATAGGTTGAACTTCTCGGACATGCATGTGTTACATGTGACATGAAACCTATGTACAATGTAACACGTGTTACGTGTGACATGAAAACACATTTTTATAACTTCCCTGGCATACGCACACCCACATCATGGTGTTTTGCAAACCACTTTCATATACATGAATACAAGTCGGGTTATAATTGATGCTTACATGTTATTATATGTATACAAGTGGGGTTACAACAAGATTACGCTATTAACTAAGCTCACCATTAAACTCATCGCCCCCGTCGACTGTTTTCACCCTTGTCACATGTTAAGAAATTACATGTTCCGAACAGATAAATTGTAACACATGTTAGATCAGTATATACACATCATGGTGTTTTGTAAACCACTAGCTTATACATGAATACATGTCAGGTTACAAAAAGATTATAACAGAGGCTTAACACATGTTATACATTCCAAAATGTGCAAAACAAATGACCCGTTTCATATTATATATTCCAAAATTACCAGTACATCATTTTCTTAGTGCTATATATTTTCGTTTACTAGTATTATGTAATGTGAGACTCTTATGGTTTTGTCTAGTACACGATGTCTAGTACATGTTATTATATGTATACAAGTGGGGTTACAACAAGATTACGATATTAACTAAGCTCACCATTAAACTCATCGCCCCCGTCGACTGTTTTCACCCTTGTCACATGTTAAGAAATTACATGTTCCGAACAGATAAATTGTAACACATGTTAGATCAGTATATACACATCATGGTGTTTTGTAAACCACTAGCTTATACATGAATACATGTCAGGTTACAAAAAGATTATAACAGAGGCTTAACACATGTTATACATTCCAAAATGTGCAAAACAAATGACCCGTTTCATATTATATATTCCAAAATTACCAGTACATCATTTTCTTAGTGCTATGTATTTTCGTTTACTAGTAATATGTAATGTGAGACTCTTATTGTTTTGTCTAGTACACGATGTTAAAACGGTATGGACTTAACACATTCTGGAAGTCTTAACACACGTTATAAAAGAGGCTTAACACACGTTATATCAGGTATACTATGTTGTTATTAAGTTACTATTGGAGTTTATGCATCCATTCTGGAAGTCTTAACACACGTTATAATAGAGGCTTAACACACGTTACACATGTTACAGTATGTATATACAAATCATGGTGTTTTGGAAACCACTAGCTTATACATGACACCATATTGGGTTAAACCAAGATTATAATAGAGGCTTAACACATGTTATCCCAGGTATACGGTGTTACAATATTTACTTGTATGTTCCATATTAACTTGTACACGTGTTACGATCAGTATATGCACATCATGGTGTTTTGCAAACCACTTTCATATACATGAATACAAGTCGGGTTATAATGGATGCTTACATGTTATCATATGTATACAAGTGGGGTTACAACAAGATTACGATATTGTACAAGTGGGGTTACAACAAGATTACGATATTAACTAAGCTCACCATTAAACTCATCGCCCCCGTCAACTGTTTTTACCCTTGTCACATGTTAAGCAATTACATGTTCCGAACAGACAAATTGTAACACATGTTAGATCAAGATATACACGTCATGGTGTTTTGTAAACCACTAGCTTATACATGAATACATGTTAGGTTACAAAAAGATTATAACAGAGGCATAACACATGTTATACATTCCAAAATGTTATCTAGGTATACGGTGTTACAATATTTACTTGTATGTTCCATATTAACTTGTACACGTGTTACGATCAGTATATGCACATCGTGGTGTTTTGCAAACCACTTTCATATACATGAATACAAGTCGGGTTACATCATGGTGTTCTGTTACAGCATGAACCACCAACACATGTTATAAATGAACGAAGACTTCTTTTCCAAAGGATGTGACTTATTCAATTTCCTCGCATTAACGTCGCCTACATTCATCCAGCTGGTCAATTGAATATCTTTTATGGATCTGTTTCTGTAAATCAACACACGTTACATATCATTCTAACAGGTGCTTAACACATGTTATGGGTATGTCTCTGTAAATCAAGCAACCCAACAAAAAAACAATTATTGTTAAGATCAAAAGCCCCAAACAAGCAACCAAACCAACAAAAAAACCCGTTTAAAATCTCATCCTAAAGTTTTGGATTTATTTAAAATACATGAACATTAACCATTACTAGAACCCGCAATAACTTCGCCTACATCCATCCAGCTTGTCAATTGAATATCTTTATGGGTTTGTTTCTGTAAATCAACACACGTTATATAACATTCTAACAGGGGGCTTAACACATGTTATGGGCCTGAGTCTGTGAATCAAGCAACCAAACAAAAAAACACTTACTGTTCAGATCAAAAACCCAAACAAGCAACCCAAACCAACAAAAAACAGCTACTGTTAAGATCAAAAGCCCCTAACAAGCAACCAAACCAACAAAAAAAAAAAAACCCGTTCAAAATCTCATCCTAAAGTTTTTGATTTATTTAAAATACAAAATCATATTAACAACCATTACTAAAACACTTTCAGCACACAAAAACATATTAATAACCATTTCAACACAAAATCAAGTGTGAAATGATATTTCAAGAACACTTACCGGATCTATAACCGTCCGATGAACACGAAGAAGATCTTCAAACCTTCTTCTCATACACACACTCGTGCGTGTGTCTTGTTCTCTCTCTAAAACAACATACTTCAAACTTCTTCTCTCTCACACACTTGTATGTGTGTTCTTGGTGTTATAGATGAACATGATGAAGATTGTTGTTTCTCTCTCTAAAACAAAAAATTCATCTCTCTAAAAACCTTCATCCTGCCGTCGTTCTCTCTCTAAAACAACAATCTTCAAACATTTTCTCTTTCACACAATGTAGATCTGAACTTGAAGATTGAAACTTTCTCTCTCTAAAAACATTCATCTTGTCATCGTTCTTCTCACACACACACTCGTGCATGTGTCTTTGTGATTTTATCAGACTACATGATGCTGAAATTATCTTCAAATGAAGATCACCATTGAAGGATCACCATTGAAGATCATGAAGCTTTTCTCTTTCACATGATGAAGAAAGAGGAAAGAGATAATAGTGTATTGAAAGATTTGATTAGAAGAAAGAGGAGAGAGATGATGATACTAGTGGGTTTTGTCATTTCCAATGCCAAAAAGTGTTTTTCTTCTACCGAAAATGCCCTTCCAGCATCATTAATGTGTATTATAAGATTTCTTTTAATTCTAATTCTTACCAAAATGATGAGAGCCATTGATCAAGTTAGATGAAAGCTAATCAATGGATGACAATGGGTTTGCATAGTTTTCTTAAAAAGATAGAGTTTCTTATATAGCCAAGCCCTATATATATATAGCGTCGGGATTTAGAGAAAACAGTGAGAACGCTTATCGATCGTCCGATCAAAACAATCTATGAACTAGATTGGCGCGGTGGCGTTTTCGTAAATAACATCAATTTTATTACGTGGACGCGCTTCATTAACGGTAAAAGGGTCTTTTGACTTCTCCACACAAAACGCCATCTCATGAAATAAAACGCCAAAAACAAAAATCACAGATCATTCCCAGTAAAAACGTCATTATATATAAAACGCCAAACTTAATTAGAGTGAAATCCCGCCTAAAAAAACCGCCAAAATGTCACACCCTAAAAACGTCGCAGCGGAATATTAAACGTAGTGGAGACGGAAGTTGGTGCCCATTTATATCTTGTCGAGCGATGCATTTATTGTTGGACATATTGGTTTACTTTAAACATAAGTTATTAAACATTACGTTTTAAAACACGACACAACTACATAGTTAAGATGTCTTTGATCCTCGCGGATCTTATTACAAAAGTCCCAGAAAGTTTAAAAGTTGTCCAACATATTTAAACAAAACAACATGCATCATCAAACACAAGATACGCCATGATTTCCCGAAGCCGAACTCAAGTACCTGTAGAACACGTTAAAATCAAGTGTCAACACAAAGCAAGGTGAGTTCACTTATTCGTTTACTAACAAATTTTATTCCAAGGAAAACTTTCTGTTTAGGTGTTTATTTAAAAACTTCCCTTTAATTTTTAGAAAGTCCATTTTACTTTCTTAATAAAATCCATGGGCCTTCCGTCGCAGTTTCACGAACCCGCCAATATTGTTACTGCCCAAGTTTTGTATATTAAATTATTGCGTCAACTTTCAGACTCGTATGTTAGCTAGACGATACGAACTATATATTAACCATGCAGGGATAATCAATGCTAGACAATAAACAGAATGAAAATTCGTCGCTTGACTTGACACGGGGCGACCGGTCAAGACGGGGTTGTCAACCCGATAGATCTACCAACAATTCCTCGCGTACATTACTTAAATGATTAAACGACATCATGGGTGCAGGGTTCTTTCTCGAAGAACAATATGATGTCTGCCTCACGTAATATATATATATATATATATATATATATATCCTACTAATATGACAATTTAATACATGATGATTTACGAATTCCACTGTCACTCAAATGTTGAGACCCAGTCCGGAATTCATCCCCAATCCGTACGGTCTTGTTTCACTTAAGAAATACCGCACATACAATATTCATTCATCAAAAACGTTTTACTTCGAAACGTATAACTTATCAAATTCATATATTTTCAGCGAAAATATATATTTTATATTAAAAGGTATGTTTTATTTCGAAAACATTATTAAACCTTTCTAACGACGTGTTCTACCCCCAAAATATATACAAAGCAGTAAAAAGAGGGGTTTAGTGACACTCACCTTTGGGTGCGTTTTTTAATACCGCAATCCCAGTGATTGTTTTCTACACGTCCTAATATAGGAACGATTTTAAATCAATATACGTAACACAAATATCCTAAGTTTCTCCGTTTCTTAGAATTATCACATAACTTTGAGATTTTCTTGAAAAGTTGTCATTTTTTATTATGTTGGCACGTTAATATATATATATATATATATATATATATATATGAATCCATATACATATATATATATATATGATTTTTGCGACTTGAACGATTTTATTGGTGACCATTATTGTGTGAATCCGTTAACTCTCCCATTTATACGCAATATATCTATGATTCGCGCGTCGTAAGATATATACATATATGTTCATAGAATTTAACACCGAACACGCAAAATATTACTTACTTATCTATTTTGTCATTTTTAAAGCAAATATACATAAAACATCTCATATGTACCAAATTTCATGCTCGACAAACAAGTTACATATTTAACGCAATTTTACCGTTTCTACCGCACAAAACGTACATGCATACTTGCGTAGTCTAAAGTTCCCACTATCAAATTAACACTTAACATATTATCACACTTACATGTTTAAATTATTTAACACATTTATCACATAAGGTTCACTCAAAATTTACCCATACTAATGTTCATCGAAAAATGCGTATTTTAGTGATTCAGTAAAGTTTTCTGGCGTCGGAAGTCACATATCACCAACCAAACACCAAGTAAACTTAAAATTAGTTAGAATACTTGTTTTTAAACTAAAAACATCAGCTTATTTACTGATCTAAATCAGTTTTATAAAAATCACCCGAAAAGCCGATTTTTGACCGTTTTAACGCATAGTTTTGCGTTAAACGTTACCATAACCATCCCAACTCGAAACGACTTGATATTTTAACACAATACATGTTATTTACTGATTAAAATAGTAGTTATAATCAGATTAGTGCAGTTTTTATTTAAGTCACATAACTCATGCGATTTCACGTATTTTACAACTTTTAATGCACCAAGTACAACATGCAAAGCTAGCAAACATTATGACAAAGTTACATGTCACTAAATACTTCAAATATTTACATTTCTAATGTTTAAAATTTGATTAAAGTTATTTTTATCAAATCATAATTAAATCATCTTTTTATGACCATCAATCATCATGCATGTCTAAATATGTCCATCTAGTGCACTCATATCATATCATCATCATCCTACATGATCTTATATGCATCTAAGAACATATTAACTCCATGTTCTTACAAATCATAACATATATCATCCATAATCATCTAATCACACATACATAAATGCAAGTATTCTTACATTTATGTATATATGACAAAAATTACAGGCATGCATACACATGTACATACATATACACGACACATAAACTTCCAAAAGTTTACTTTTAACAAGTCCCTTTTAATCATAAAACTCCTTTTAGAACATTCTTTATGACAACTTTTCATTCTTGCATGTAATCAATCATTCAAGACTTATGTTTTTCAAGTACCATTCAAAAAATCAAAACACAATTATACATACACACACATATATCTTTGGCCGTACATATACATACACATTCATCCATTTTATTTCATTTCAAATAAAACCCATTTGTTTTATGTTTCAAGTTTGTGATTAAACTCAAGATCAAGAGAAACTTCCATCACTATCAAGAACATCAAGAATCAAAACAAAGTTTAGAAAATAAGTTTTTATACCTTCATGATTTTAGATGGGTTTTTGAGAATAGATGATGAGATGGAGGTTGTTCTTGCTTGAAATCACTTCCAAACACCCCTTTTTAGCTTGAAATCACCTTAAAAGACCCTTGAATCTTCATGGAATGAATTGGAATTTTTGAAAGTGTGAGTGTATAGGGGGGGTTTCGGCCGAGATTTTTAGAGAGAGAGAAAGAGTTTGAGTGTTGCTTTGATTATGATCTTGGAAGGTGTAAGATATTGGAAAAGTTTACAAGCTTAATCATCATTCCATATTTCCATGTCCAACAGGTGGCAACATCAAGAGAGAGGTGGCCTCCAAGGCCGCCACCTTGTCCTCTCTCTCTCCTAATACACACATAATTATATATATATACATACATATCTAGATTTAATAAATAAAACAGGTATTTTACTGAATACCGGGTATTTTATATAGCGTTTTAAACCCGTTTGAGTACGTTTTAAATTATTTTTAATGCTCTATAAAAATAAACCTGCCAAAATATTACGGGACAATATTTTGTTTGTCCGGACTGGCTATGTTGTTGGTATTTGGCAGTATGCGCGCTGTGCTGCGCGGTACGCGCTTAAAATCGCAAAAATAAGAATTTAGGCGTTTTTATTTATTTTTGTCATTCTATAAGAATAAACTTATCAAATTATTGCTATAATGATTATCAGTTGCCTTGACGGGCTATGTTGACAGTATTTTGTCGGTATACGCGCTATATCGCGTGGTACGCGCTTAAACTTGGAAAATAGAGTTTCTTAGCGTTTTAATTTATTTTTCCTCACGAATATGATGAAAATATGTATTCTAATCATAACAGACTATTTTTAGGATTTTAACACAGATCGAGTGGTCACCGACGTTCGTTTCGCATTTTAACCGTTACGTGATAAGCGTTTATCTTACTGTTGCCAACAATAATTTTTATCAAAGTTTAATTTTACCAACACATTAAATTTCACATATAAACATCATAACCAGTAAAATATAGCCCTGTTACCTATTCACAACACGTGTTACAATTGTACGGTATAGCCTGAAAAGCCGGGTGTCACAAAAAAATCTTATATATACAACATCTCAGACCTTTAATTAAGCACACACAAAAACCCAAACACCATATTTCATATATACCATTAGCCTTAGAAACGCCAAAAAACCCAAACATCAAATACCTTCTAACCCTAAACGTTTTTTTTTGAAATTCAGTTTGGTTGTCTGTAAGATTTCGCTCAATGAAATGGACAAAATCCTTAAGTGAGGATGTTGTCCATTTCATTGAGTAAAATCTTATTGACTAATCCTCAACTTCCATCCAATTTATAACGCCAAAACATACAAAAACATTATTGAGCTTTGTTGTCAATAAAGTTTAGCTGTATGGGGTGGACAACATTATCAGTTATCTTTCTTAACAGAGGATTAACAATGTTGTCCATCTCATACAGCAAAACATTATTGATTTTAGCATGATCAAATTTTGAGTTTTAAGGTGCTCTTATTTCGTGGCGTTCTTTTTATCGGTAAAACGCCAAAAAAGTTAAAAAATCAAACATCGTTCATTGTGAAATTCAAGATTGTTGGCTGAAAGGTCTAAACTCAATAACATTTTGCTGCATGAGATGGACAAATCTTCAAGAAAAAGATGCTGATGTCAGACTGTGTGCTTCCAAACAGCCACTCATAAAACTACTTAAAAAAACAAAAAAAAAATCAAAATGAATCATACGAAAGTCGAACCAGCGTGTTAACATGATTCAAAAAAGAAGAAAGAGACTGGTGACAGTGAAGATTTGGAAGATCAATTTTTTATGTATTCTTTTTTTTATTTTCCTTTTCAGTTGATTGTTATATAATAAAAACGCCATATATAATAAAAACGCCAAAACAGCCAAAATGCTTGTTTAAATGATATCATCCCGTTAAACGCCACCAAAAACTCCTAAACTATAATAAAATTACTTTGAAAAAGTATTATAAAAAACCCAAAAAAATAAAAAATAGAAAATAAAAAGCGAACTTGAAAATGTAACTAGAAACAAAAAATACAAATCAGTAATACTGAAGATAGGGAAAATTTATTATATTAGAATCTAAAACGCCAAACTTGAAAGATGGGACGTGTTACAGACTTCAGAGATAAAGTTTATCAAAAACAATAATTACAAACAGTAACTGAAAAGACGAATACTTTATTATAATAATGCACCGCCTAACTTTGGCGCCAAAAAGACATCCTATACAATGATATGTCTTAGCAACTTTCATTTGATCAAACAAAAAAAACAATCGCCAATACTACTAAATACCACTCACTGAAAAACGCCAAAAAAAAATCAAAGATGGCTAATATGCTTTCTTGGATATTCATAAAAGTTCTTCGTGAATTTCACTGAATGAATTATTATCAGAAGGGAGTAACTCAGAAAGATTTTGCTGCATGAGATGGACAAAAATTCAAGAAAAAGATACTGATGCCAGTCATATGGCATTTTGTATTTTTTTCTTGAAGAAAGTTTGGATGACGAGAAGAGATCAATGACAATGAAGAGTGGGTTGATTATAAAGATGAAGATCAAGATAAAGAAAAAGCAAAAAATCCACTCACACGACGTAGATCTATGTCCCCAAACATTCACAAAAAAAACCAGATCAACAGACGAGCAGGCAAAAAAAATCAAACCAATGGGTTTGTTAAGTTTTACATAAAACGCTATATATTTGGTGACAGTTCTAGTACTATTAAAAAAGAAAGAGACTGATGACAGTGAAGATTGGGAAGAGAGATCCGATTAGGATTTTTAATTTATTTTCTTCGCTTGTATTTTTTTTCCTGTGGTTGAAATATAATATAACAATAGTAAAACGCCAAGATAACACAAACGCCAAAAGTTTATAAAAAAGAGTAAACTTCCGTTTTGCTCCCTGTGGTTTGGTCACTTTAACGGTTTTGCCCCAAACCTTTAGAAACGGACATTTTACTCCCTGATCTATGAAGCTTATCTCTATTTCGCTCCCCGCCCCTAACGCCATCCAATTCAACTGTTAAATCCTGGTCACATGCCCCTCACATGAGGGGCATTTTAGTCTTTTCCCACTCAAACTTATTAATTTTCACACTTGCTGTCACACCCCGATTTCCACGTGTCTCACCGGTGGGCCCGGTGGGGGATTACCGTGACGTAGTTGGCAACAATATAGTCAAACCACACAATATATGAATGCACAGCGGAAGCATAAAGATAATTATATTTCAACCATTGTTTGCAATATCAAAGTATTACGAATAGTCGAAAATGTATCCACAGGGGATCAAATAAAATATAAGTGTTGTTCAACAGACATAGGCATCTTAAGCTTGCGAGACTCTTTATTGATGCTAAGGAGAATTATCCAGCCAATTACGCATAGTACCTGCATTTATTCTTTTTGGGAAAATACGTCAGTTTACATTGGTAAATACATTCAACCGACACTTTTGTAAAATGTTTATTAAAATTGATTTGAATGCACAAGGCACAAACTCTTTTATAACTTGGGAGAATTATTTAAATTTATAATCTTGTGAACGGATTACATGTTCCTTATGCGTTCAGTAGCCCGGATCAAGTCCGGGTTAAAGATCAATAGACACACCACATCAACTATTTATGCACTGACGAGTGTACGCCTACACTCCGCGCTTAGTTCGTGGCCATTTCGTAAAATGCTGCCAGGGATATCCGGGACATGGTCATTAACCCCCCAAAGGCTTTTAAGTAACAAGACTATTTAAACGAGCCGATCAAATTTATTCAATTACCCACTCAACGGTGGAGAATTTGATGCCCGATCAAGCGGTATGCTATATACCGTAACCCAAGCCCGTATAACGGAAAATAAGTTAAAAGTATTTACCTTTGCAAGTATAAATCCTTAATCGAATAAATTGCAAATAGCTTTTACTGGTCTCCTATTCTAGAACGAAGGTTTAAAATAACCTATTAGAATCACGTGAAAGGCAAAAACCGGGAATGGAAATTTGATTTTGACCCAACAAGTTTGAAGACTTGTTTTATATGGGTATAATAATCACACTCTGGATTTTGGGGTCAAAACAATATGGTTTGACCCGTTTCGGCTAGTTTATGTAAACTAGTTACATGAGCCGAACCGTGCGCGCAAAAGGCGCAATGGGTAACCGTAAGAGTCCTACACTGGTTTCCTAAGTCAATATGCTTTAAAGAGGTTGTGGTATCAGTAGGATACCTTCCATAATGCCCGTAACGAGTTTAAGTTCATTTTATGCCCCGTAGGGGTATTTCGGTCATTTTAAAGATTATAAAAGAGGTTTCTGAGTTCTACAGGAACTCTGGGTTTCCCAAACAGTTTATAAAGTCTAAAATACTTTATTTATTATTTAAAATCAGTAGCAACTGGAATCGGGTCAAAAGACCTTGTAGAACTCAAGTTATGGCCGAAAAGGGTATATTCGGTATTTACTGAACCGTTGTCATAACCGCAGGTTATGAGCAGGTTAAAAATAATTAAAAATCCTTAACAATCCCAAAATATTATTTTACATCAGTGTGTAAAAGGTTTGGTGTCGAAATATGGGTTTAGATAGGCGTTATGCTAATTGCGCTATTTAATTACAAAGTTTCCGTAATTTGCGCTATTTAGCATAACTCCTATTCTGGACCTCGGATTGACGTGAAATTTTAGGGACATGCTTAGAAATAAGTAACTAAGGTTATGGTTCTTTCACATGTCCGAAATTCTCGTTTTAAATTAAAAAGGGCGTTACGGTCAACTTTTAAGCATTTAACGGAAATGTGTAAAAGACTCGGATAAACAACGAACCGGTCACAGAGGGTTATACCATCATGTAACCTGGTCCTAAGAGAGTCCTAAGGCATATCTAAATCATACTTTAACGGGTCAGAACTGAAGTCAAAGCAATAGTCAAAGCTTTGCGACTTTCGGCTCCGAACCGGGTCAAAATAGCAAATGGTCGGATCAAACAAGCTTAGACTAGTTAATATACTTATTATCATGTTTTATGAGTGTTTAAACAGGTTACACATCATCTACATTACTGATTATGCATTAAATCGCAAAATGGCATTTCTGTTGACTTTTTCTAAGCACGTTTGACTCGACATTCGGACTAGTTAGAGTGGGAATCAGAGGGTGCCCTTTTAGAGGTTTAAATCACACATGATTACCAACATATAACTACCTTTGATTCGACAAACCACTGGACCATTTGTGATTTATCGCAAAGTCAATCGTTAATTACGACGGATTGACTTTTAAGCTAAACTATGCAAAAACTAAGCCACAAAGGGTTGGGCATACTTACAGAAGCTTGGTGCACGACTAAGGATGTTAGAAGAATGCTTGAGAGCTCCAGAGATGAACTAGAAGGCAGGTTTGAGGTGTGTTTCACAATGGAACACTACCATGCATTTTATAGTGAAAAACTTAGCTCAAGATCATTACAACTCACTCTATAATGGTTCATGGATGATCAACAGGTGTCCTATAGTGCTAGCAGACATGTAGAGGGCGCCCATGCTTCAATTAATGCATCAATGATCGTTCACAAGCTCAAACATTGAATCTGTCCAAGTTTACTGCATCTGGGGTCCTTACGCGGCCCGCATTAGAGATCATGCAACATGGACGCGGGCCGCCTGAATCCTCATGTCAGTAAACGGATCTTCAGGTGGCGCGCGGCCCGCATTGGCTTGCTTGTTTCCTTCACGCGGCCCGCCTAAGGGTTGATTTCCAAGATTTTCAAATTTTTGTAATGATTAACCTGACCTTTCGGTTTCGAAGGGGCAACTTTGCGATTTGGCCCTCGATTATTTACAATTAAGGGCCTCGTGACTTTTACCCGCATTGTTAAGTCCCCGGTTAGTTCAATTACTATCCGAAAAGCCTTAACTTTTATTGTTGACGCTTTTAACCCCTCGCATACGAATTTGATCATAACTTTCTCGTTTTAAAACGGAACTTCGCGGAATTTATATCGCATATTCTAGTGAGCGTATTTTACTGTTACAAAGCCTCGGGTTCGTCAAAGGGTCACTCAGAGGTATAAATTAAACATGTTGACACAATTAACCCCTGTAGCTTGTAATCTCTCACTTTCTCCCGCATTTCGCTCCGTACGATCCATGATTCATTCGTTTGAAGGTACGAGCATCATTTAGGGTTACTATACAGTATATTTACCCCTCGTTGACATTTTTAACCCTCGAATTTACATACTTTCAAGGTTTGTCAACTTTAGTCCTTTATTTAGTATTTAATACCACGTTTAAACTCAACGTGTCAACACATTATTGGACACAAAATTTCGAGGTGTTACATCCTCACCCCCTTAAAATAAATCTCGACCCGAGATTTACTGAAATAAATAAGGGTATTTTTCTTTCATCATGGATTCAACCTCCCACGTGAATTCAGGACCTCTACGGGCATGCCACTTGTCCTTTACTATAGGTACATGCTTCCTTCGAAGCTTCTTTACCTGTCGATCTTCAATCGACAAAGGTTTTTCCACAAATTTTAAGCTTTCATCTATGTGCACATCTGTATGGGGTATTACCAGTGATTCATCAGCGAAGCACTTCTTCAGATTGCAGATGTGGAACACATTGTGAATTCCATTGAGCTCCTCCGGTAAGTTTAACTTATAGGCAACTGATCCGATACGTTCGATAACCTCGAAAGGTCCTAGGTATCTCGGGCTTAGTTTGCCTTTCTTACCGAAACGCATCACCCCCTTCCAGGGTGATACTTTAAGTAACACTTTTTCACCTACCTCGAAGTGAAAATCATTACGCTTTGGATCTGCGTAACTTTTCTGCCTATCTCGGGCAGCCTTGAGACGGTCTTGAATCTGGACAATCTTGTCCGTCGTTTCGAAGACTATCTCTGGTCCTGATAATTGGACATCTCCAACTTCCGCCCAACAAACAGGCGATCTACACTTTCTACCGTATAATGCCTCGAAGGGCGCAACCTTAATGCTGGTATGGTAGCTATTGTTGTAGGAGAATTCGATTAATGGTAGGTTCTTATCCCAACTACCACCCAAATCGATAGCACATGCACGTAGCATGTCTTCCAACGTTTGAATAGTACGCTCACTCTGACCGTCTGTCTGAGGATGGTAAGCCGTACTAAAATTGAAACGTGTGCCCAAAGATTGCTGGAAGCTTTTCCAGAAATGTGACGTGTATCTAGTATCTCTGTCGGAGATAATAGACACAGGTATGCCATGTAAGGCTACAATCTTATCAACGTATAACTGGGCTAACATGTCGGAGCTATAAGTCTCCTTGATGGGTAAGAAATGTGCTGAGTTAGTCAGTCTATCAACTATAACCCATATTGTATCATTTCCTTTCCTCGTCTTGGGTAACTTGGTAATAAAATCCATAGTTACACATTCCCACTTCCATTCGGGAAGTTCAGGCTGTTGTAGCAAGCCTGACGGCTTTTGATGCTCAGCTTTGACTTGCGCACAAGTCAAGCATTTGGCTACATAAGCGGCTACAGACTTTTTCAAGCCTATCCACCAATAATTTGCCTTTAGATCCTGATACATCTTATCAGCTCCCGGGTGAACAGAATATTTGGAACTATGGGCTTCCTGGAGGATAACATCTCGTAGTCCTCCATAAATTGGAACCCATATTCGTCCATTTAATCGTAAAATTCCGTCCTTGCTAAGAGTTAACTGCTCCTCAGTTACTCCTAGCTTTTCTTTAGGGTAGTTAGCTTCCAACACAGCTTCCCTCTGTGCAGCTAACAACCTTTCAATCAAATTATTCTTCACTTCAATGCTCTTGGCATTGATTCGGATGGGTTTCACCCTTTCCTTTCGACTCAAGGCATCAGCGACTACATTCGCCTTGCCGGGATGATATCTGATTTCACAATCATAATCATTTAAAGTCTCCATCCAACGGCGCTGCCTCATGTTTAACTCCTTCTGATTAAACAGATGTTGAAGGCTCTTATGATCGGAATAGATCACAAACTTGATACCATACAGATAATGCCTCCACAGTTTTAGTGCGAACACAACGGCACCCAGCTCCAAGTCATGGGTGGTGTAATTCTTCTCATGCACCTTTAACTGTCTCGAAGCTTAGGCAATAACCTTGCCTTTCTGCATGAGCACACATCCCATGCCAGTGTGTGATGCGTCGCAGTAAACTACGAACTCTTCGGTACCTCAGGTAATGTCAGCACAGGAGCGTTGCTCAACTTTTGCTTCAGAATATCAAAGGACTCTTGCTGCTTAGGGCCCCAAACAAACTTTACCTTCTTCTTGGTCAGGGAAGTTAAGGGCGCAACAATCCTTGAAAAATTTTCAATGAAACGCCTGTAATATCCTGCTAACCCCAGGAAACTACGAATCTCTGTAGGCGTCTTTGGCTCTTGCCAATTCATGACAGCTTCTACTTTAGCGGGATCCACTTGGATACCACGCTCGCTGACAACATGTCCAAGGAATTGGACTTCTCGAAGCCAGAATTCGCACTTAGAGAATTTGGCATAGAGTTTCTCATGATGCAGGAGTTTGAGAATACAGCGAAGGTGTTTCTCATGGTCAGCTTGGTTCTTAGAGTAGATAAGAATGTCGTCGATGAAAACGATGACGAATTTGTCTAAGTACGGCTTGCAAACGCGATTCATGAGATCCATGAACGCAGCCGGTGCATTAGTGAGCCCAAAAGGCATCACTAGGAACTCATAGTGACCATAACGAGTCCTAAATGCGGTTTTATGTACGTCTTCATCTCTGACTTTCAGTTGATGGTAGCCTGACCTCAAATCAATCTTCGAGAAATAACTTGCCCCTTGTAACTGATCGAACAAATCGTCGATCCTCGGCAAGGGATATCTATTCTTTATCGTGACCTTATTAAGCTCGCGATAATCGATGCACAGACGCATCGATCCGTCCTTCTTCTTGACAAACAGGACAGGTGCTCCCCAGGGAGATGAACTAGGTTTGATGAAACCTTTAGCTAGCAGTTCATCCAATTGGGTCCTCAACTCCTTCATTTCGGTTGGTGCTAACCTGTAAGGTGCTCTAGCTATAGGTGCTGCTCCAGGGATGATATCAATCCTGAATTCCACTTGCCTATCTGGTGGCAAACCAGGTAGATCTTCAGGGAAAACCTCTGGGTATTCAGAGATGACGGGAATGTCTTCCATCTTCGGTTTTGGCTCATCAAAAATCACCTGTGCCATGTAGATGACACAACCCTTCTTTAAACATTTTGAAGCCTTGAGCATAGTCACTTGCTCAGGCAGTCCATATTGGGTATCTCCCCGAATGGTAAGCGATTCACCAGACGGAGTCTTTATCACTACTTGCTTTCTGTTGCAGACGATTTGGGCCTGGTTGTGAGATAACCAGTCCATACCCAATACTATGTCAAAACCGGCCAATTTAAAGGGAAGTAGAGATAGAGGAAAAGAGTGATTCTTAATGGATATCACACATCCATCTAACACAGTGGAGACGGTTTCTATGGTGCCATCTGCTAGCTCTACCTCATAATTCACATTTAAGGTTTTGACAGGCATATTCAGCAATTTGCAAAATTTATGATCTACAAAAGACTTATCAGCGCCTGAATCAAAAAGTACCCTTGCGAAGACATCATTTACAAGGAAACTACCTGTGATCACGTTATCGTCTAGCACTGCTTCTTTCGCATCCATCCTGAAGACTCTCGCATTGGTCTTCTTGGCCTCTTCAGGCTTCTTGGCGTTTTTAGGGCAGTTGGTTCTAATGTGCCCCTTCTCATTGCAACTGTAGCAAGTTGCATCCTTTATCTTTTTGCAATCCAAGGTCTTGTGGTCCTTGGACTTGCATATCCCGCATGCAAATGACTTCGACTGAGTCTGCGAGTTTGATTCGAGTCTGCACTTTCCATAATGGTGTCTCTTGCAATTCTTGCACTTGGGCTTCTCACCAGACTGTTGCCCATCCTTCCTTGACTCAGACCCTCTCTTGTTGTCACCGTTTCCACGGTGCTTCTTGCCCGACCTTCGTGAAGTATCATCTTCACGCTTTCTCTTCTCAGCCTCTTTGTTCCTCAGCGATCTTTGTCGGACCGCATCCAGAGTGAGGGACAAAGATATGTCGGCTACAGATCTAAAGGTCGCTGGCCGGGAGGCCTTTACGCTTGCCTTTATCTCGGGGGCTAACCCACCGATAAAACGAGCTATTCTCTTTGGCTCCGGGGTTACCAGATACGGAACCAACCGGGACATTGTGTTGAAGCTCGTGAGGTAAGATTGACAGTCATGGTTCGTCATAACCAACGATAGGAAGTCGGACTCGATCTTTTCAACCTCATGTTGAGGGCAGTAATTTTCCTTGATGAGAGAAATGAATTCCTCCCATGTCATGCTGTACAAAACAGCCTTCCCCGAGGCCTGAACCAGAGATCTCCACCAAGCCAGGGCCTCGCCCTTGAATGATTGTGAAACAAACTTCACCACATCTTTCTCTGCACAACCACTGATGTCCACCACGGTGTCCATCTCGTCTAACCAAGTCATGCAATCTACCGCGCCTTTCTCCCCAGTGAAATCTCGGGGTTTGCATGATACGAAATACTTGTAGGTGCAACCCCTGGCGCGAGATGCATCAGTAAACACTTTTTCCTTAGGACGAACACTGTTTTCATTGGATGAGTGATTATCATCGTCCTTTTTAGGCTTAGACAGGGGTTTGCTGTGAGATTTTGAGTGGGTTTTTGGCTTTGAGTGTGGTTTAGATATGGTTTTGCTCCGGGACTCAGTGTACTCTTCGTACTGTCGATCCAGGGCTGCCTTAACAGCACCGTCGACAAGAGCTTTCAATTCTGCGCCCGTCAAATGAACCTGGGCGTTATCGTATTCATCTTCCTTCGAATGACTATTCTCCTCATTTGGATCAGCCATTGTAACTTGAATCCGCTACAGAAGATAACGAAAAAGTTTTATTTAGGAGTTCATTATGGAATTATCTTTTATGGCAATTCATCAACCATGGTAAACAGAGACCATATCTGCTTAATTTGTTACTCACTTTTTATTTAGGATTTGAATATAACTTATCCTAATTACAAACAATATTGTTAGTGGCATAAAAGCCTAGTCACAAGGACGTTTTATAACATTAGCCGGGATTACAGAGAATCAAGGCATGAAGGTTTGAACCGTAGTCCTTTTACCTTTTCGGACATGGAGTCATAGACTACCACTGCCTTTTGTCTTATATGACAATAATTATGGCCCGTAGGCACTACATCACTAATGGATGTTTAATAAGTTTGGCCCGTAGGCACTACATCACTAATGGATGTTTAATAAGTTTGGCCCGTAGGCATTACATCACTAATGGATGTTTAATAAGTTTGGCTCGTAGGCACTACATCACTAATGGATGTTTAATAATTGATCGTCTTTATTGACGATTTAACCCATGATTTACAAATCATTAATTTGGGCTTTGGAATCCTTAAAAGGATTCTTATATAAGAATGACGCGTGCGATTTTAACGAATCACATCTGCCAAGAATGTTAACATGTTTACAGAGGTTAACAGGAAATCTGAATCTTTTAATCAGGTCTTACCATCTTGGCCGGGTCCTATAATGACACCTGGCTAGGTTTCACTCTTAAGATTCTTTATTTAGGCAGATTTAATTTAAAAGGAATGATTTTTGACTTATTTCATATATAATAATAACAAAAATGAAATTTATAACATAACATTCCATAAATTTCAAATATGATTACACGCTTCCCTAAACGGGACTTTTAAATAAGTAAATACCTACACAGAGGTTTATAGAAAAACAAGTCCACGCAGGGACCAAATACAAGATAGATGTCCGCGCAGGGACTAAAAGATAAGTCCACGTAGGGACTGAAATACGATAAATGTCCACGCAGGGACTAAATTGCAAATACAACAATACATAAGGAGACTAATGATCTCGTTTCTTCTTCCCTTTTAGTAGGTTTGCTCGGCCTTTGAGAAATCCACGATTACTCTTACGTTCTTGTTCGAAGTCTCGTTCCACACGGTTTAGACGGTGGAGTATTTCTTCTTGCTCCGGTGG